>NC_071267.1:8073838-8283838 GCF_023375685.1 Ictalurus furcatus
GTGGTGTTGCAGGCTTTCTGCCCTCCCCTGTTCCTCACACTGGAACAAGAGAGAATGCACCTGCTGTGTCCAGTAAGGGCTCTCTGTATTTACGTCCACCTCTCCGGCCACTGGCGTAAGTCGGAGCAGCTGCTGGTCTGCTTGGCGGCAACAGTAGAGGTGATGCTGTGTCAAAGCAAAGCAACGTATCTGTAATTGGATAGTGGAAGCAATCTCTATTGCTTATGAGGCACGTAGTCTTGCTACGCCTCTGGGCATAAGGGCTCATTCCACAAGGGGGTCGCCTCCTCGAAGGCTTTGTCCAGCAGAGTATCCTTACAGGATGTGTGTGCTGCTACAGGGTGGTCTACACCACACACATTCATTTGATTACAGCCTGGATATTCATTCCGCCCCGGGCTCGAGTGTCTTGCAGTGACCCTCGGGCTTGGGTCTTTTTGAACAGGCCATACCCCCGGTATGACGGAGTGGGTATTCTCGTTCCCATAGTGTTATGCTAAATGCAACGTGGAGTTCCCTTTGAAAGGGAAGGTCTGGGTTACGCATGTAACCCTGTTCCCTGAGAAGGGAACGAGACGTTGCATAGATTTGTCATACCGGGGTAGGCTTGTGAATTCCGTCTTCGCTTCAGATAATAGAGGCTGATGGCATGGTTCACAGGTGCCATATTTATATCCCATGATGCGCTTAATTGCCATGTCACCTGATCATGGCAGGCCTATAAATACGCATGATTTTACACAAGCTTCAGATGCCGGTCACGCCTTAGGGGTGATCCCATAGTGTTATGCTAAACGCAACGTTTCGTTCCCTTCTCAGGAAACAGGGTTACATGCGTAACCCAGACGTTCTATAAACAAGAAATGAATATAGAGTAAGTGACATTTCGGACACAATATGGCCAAATGTTTTGATTATTTTTGCTCCACTAGTGGAAATATGTACTGAGGTAGGTGACACACTCACTTTATAGCACTTTGGCTAGCTGGCTAGCAAGCTCACATCGATTAGTACATTACTTGCACTGCTGCTGCACTATTGTGTTGCATTTTAAATTGTCAATCTGTAAATACTGTACCACCAAACCCCATAAACAGATGGCACCAAAGGCAGATGTACTTGGTCTCGACTGGAATCACTCCTGCATTCTTTACATTGGGAGTGTATATACACTATCAATAGTAAAGAATAAAGGAACAGACATTTTATGCTGCAGTTTATTAGTTACCTTCAGAAAGATAAGTTACACTTTAGTTAAATTAACAAGGTGTATTAGCAAAGATGACTTAAAGTGCCCTTATTATGGTTTTTCAGATATTATCTTTCATGTAGTGTGTTATAAAGCTGTTTGTGAATGTAAAAAGTCTGCAAAGTTTAAAAAATCAAAGTGCATGACAAATGGAGTTATTGTCTCCCAAAAGAAAGAACCAATTCGGAACAGCCTAAAACTAGTCATCAGTAATTCCAGACTTACTTCCTGCACAAACCTAATTGGGTTTGTAAGAAAAAAACCCGCCCCTGGTCTTCAATGGCTGCTCGCAAACACCGTGTACTTTGACCCACTTTTGTTGCTGCCATAGTACAGTATCCAAAGCAGGAGCTGTAAAGGCACAGCCCTCTTCTGGAAAGGGGGCGGGGAGGAGCAGCTCATTTGCATTTAAAGAGACAAACAAGAAAACAGGATGTTTTTGCTTCCACCCAAAAGGGGCATTTAAAGCATGGTACAATAAATGACCCGTGGGGTATTTTGAGCTGAAACTTCACAGACACATTCTGGGGACACCTGAGACTTATATTACATATTGAAAAAAGGGGCATAATAGGTCCTCTTTAACTTACAAAATTACAGCAGTTAATATTTGCTTAAATATGAACTGATAATGAGTTAAGGCATTTACTAATCACAAACTAATGAAGTGCTAACCTTAACTACAACATGAGTTTTATGAATTCATACATGAATAATGACCATCTTAAGTACATGTTAGTACAGGTTTGTTAGGTAATGTATTAATTAAAATGTAGGATTAAATTAAATCAAGCATGCTCTATGAGAAAGAAAATGAATTCAATGTGCATACTGTTAAACTGTTTATATAATTTGCCATATGCAGCTGCATACACAAACAGTATTGGATGGCGCTGGATTACGTTCATAATTCATGCTGATCCTCCTTATTAATTTCACCATTGTGAGAAAAGGAGCCATGCCCCAGGCCCTAGCTACACAGAGCATGTACTAGTACTACAGTGGGATTTGAAAAGAATTGGATTTACAATGATGCAAAACATATTGAGATTAAATTTTGGTGTTTATTATTAGTGCATCTTTCTATGTTGGATAAGGAGGGCCAATGTGATTCATGTAAGTATTCATTCAGGTATTACTGCATGATTATTCATGTACTGTTGTAAAGTATTACCGAATTTCTTCAACAACATGGATTATTATTTTGTTTATTATTATTTTGCCTTTTGGTTTGACACAAGAACCAGAAAATGCATGTTTGCATTCCTACTACTTTTGTAGTCCTAAACAAATTTGCTGTGCTGACATGAGGAGAAAAGTGCAAAAGGGAGTTGTGACATTCAACAGACGCAGAAGCAGTGGGATTTTTTAACTCATTTTGGTTCAAAAATGCTTGCCTGCTAACGTCTCCCAAAAGCGCTAAGAAAGTCTTGTCCCATTTCTTACAAGCCTGATTTTGTGGATGTTCACTATTTATATCATCACATTTCAACATAAATAGTCTACATATGCTACAGCATATGAAGTTATTCTATACAGTTGTGTGCTTCCAACTTTGTGGCAACTACTTATGGGTGTGATGGTCAGGTGTCCACAAACTTTAGGCCACATGGTGTAGTAGTAGCAGTAATAGATTAATAATTGTATATTTGTTGTTTTGTTTATCAATTAATAATTTTTTGCTTACAATATCATGTTACAATAAAAAAGTCTTAGGAAGCACCTGCGTATCTGGACTCTGTAAGCTTTAAGAAGATAAATCAACTGACCTTTCACATTGACAGGTTTAATGGAAACTAAAGCACTTTTGACTCACCTCTAATATTTTCATTTGTAGCTATTATTTTTAATTACATTAAAAAAGACATAGGAAGCACCCATGTATTCTCTTTCCTAAAAGCCTCCTTTCTCCTCACTCCTAAGTTTAAAGAATTGATATGTCCTTAATGATGAAGAACTTTAATTGATTTCTGTGTCACAGGCTGAAGAACATAGGATTGAGGAGTTGATGAGGCACAATTAGAATATTAAAACGAACCCATTAAACTCAACATCTTACAAAGAGCCTTTGGCAAGGGATTTACTTAAATAGGCAGGGATAACAAGAGGTGAAGTTAATATTCTGGGAATAATAAGAGGAGTCCAATTTAAAAGGTTGATAGTGGTAGTAAGAGTGTTTGTAGTTGTGATTTTGGGCATATCAGGCATTCCTGAGGGCTACATTAATTAGAAATAGAGATGCATAAAAATAATTATACACATATATGATTGTACAAAAAAATACGTAACATAAAATTGTGTATACTATATGTTTGTGACCCACTACATTTTGGAGAGAGTGAGAATTAATGACACCCATGGTAAAATAATAAATTATAGCTGAATGCAAATGCACACATTTTCACATAATTTCACATCAAATTATGCAGCTTTACAATAATTATATAAGGAAGTGTGTTATTATTATTCAAACTCAAATAGCATTTTTCTTGACATGTTCATTCATTTATTTGTGTTGGTCAATGAGCTTATTCTGCCATATTACCTATTTTGTAATGATCTTGACCATAATAATGACTGGCTAATAATTCTAAGATTCTGAAAAGCTATTCTCTTGGAAATATGTGTTGAATTTGACCCATTTTTTGAAAAACAAGCCATACAGGATTCTGCAGGTCAGAGATATCCCATCTAGCCTTAAGCTCCACGATAGATGGTACAACTAAACTGACATGTCGGTATATCACGTTTCCTTTTGTGATGGTATCTCTCATTAACCCTTGACCTTAATTGTAAAAGCCCTGACAAAGATCCGCATCCTTACCAGCTATATCAGTGCACTCCTAATGCTGTGGGACTGGAGAGGCCAATATACTGGTATAGTATTTAACAACGATTTTATTGCAGTTGATGTTCCTGTCAAAGCTCCTTTTACTCACTTGTCATTTGTTTCAATTGCTGTTGTATTGTATTTATAACACAGTACTGTATCTGTGAGACACTGCCACTGCTGGAGGCAAACTGGAGATCATGCTACTCCATCAATACAGTACCTAGAAATATGGGTTTTAGAGTTTGAATTAACTATTATCACTTAAAAACCCTAAATCAATTGGCACAGTGTGTAGCACTGCTGTCTCACAGCTCCAGGGTACCAAGATCTATCTCAACCCTGACCATGATAAAGAGGTTACTGAAGAAGAATGAATGAATGACCAGTTGTCCTGGTTCTTTTGTTCTGTGCTCATCAGCAATGTCTCCTTCTATCTTACTAACCACTCCACATAAGAGAGTTTCCCAATTATCATGACCCTTCTGACATCAAAGGGTGACGGGGAATGTGCAGGTTTCTGTTCCAATTTGCATATATAAAACAAACCATCTCCTTTCCTTGATCTTTAAATTGGACACACATATTTTTTTCATCTGGAATCCAAACAGAGTTTTATGAATGAGGCAACGTGGTGGTAGGATTCCGACACCACTTACGTAGTCTGACCTATGATGACTCCACGCTCCACTCCCATAAGACCCCGAATCTAACTGATATGAAGTGTGAAGGTCAACATCGAAGATGAAGGTGAAATCTCACTATCTACCGAAGCCTGTCTGATGACTTCTGCTAAGAAAAAAAGAAAGAAAGAAAAAAAAACCTGTGCACTGGTTGGCGCTACACTTGCTGTGCCTATTGTCCTGTTTTAGTAGTATTGTACTGTCCTGTGTTAGCACAAGTTTGCACGTGTACTTTGTGTAAAATGTGTAGATCTTAATTAGTTCTGTGTCGTCTCATGTGTTTAGTGTTTTGTTTTGTGTAGCACCATGGTCCTGGAGGAACGTTGTTTAATTTCACTGTGCACTGTACCAACTGTATATGGTTGAAATGACAATAAAGCCACTTGAACTTGAACTTGAAGTTGAAATGTGAGCCAGCAGCATAGTACATCATTATGATACTAATTGTCCTGGAAGAGTGCAGGTCCTGGCATGAGCATTGTGATAGCTGGCTAAACACGCAGGTGATGTGCTTGAAAATGTCACAGCCATTGCTACAGTATATATGAGGAAATTATTATTATCACTGGCTGCACTTCTTCTCTTTAAGGCCATGTGTCTGTCAATCCCATTTCATATTAGGCCAACTTACATGTAGAATAACTATGAGAGTATATCATAGTTTGTAGTCTATATTCTTACTTGGGAAATTTCGAAACATTCCCAGCCTTTAAAGAACACATTTAAGCCATCATTGCTTTTGACTTGGAAAGACAAATGAATAAAATGTTTTCAGCAAGTTTCAAAATGCAAATTTATACTGTCTTACCATTCAAGTGAAACTCAGTTCTGAAATCTGCTTAAAGCTCTCTTATGTGTTGTATTAATTGACACTGAGGTAAACAGAAAAGAATGGACTACATTAGAAGATTTAATTATATGGCTGCGTGGGCTTGTTCAACAAATATCCATGAAGGAATTACAGTCTGATCATGACAGGCTACAGGGTCCCTGCTGTTCATTTCCTAGTTATTTATTCATAACAGCAGAAATAATGTTCCAGTGTGAATAACAGGGTCTGTTTTATGATTAAGAAAAAAATCTCCTGTGACCTGTCCTAGGATACATCATTAGTAAAGCCATTGTCACAGCCTTGCTAGGTACAGTATGTTACATCTATGAGGAACTTGTCTGGTGAGCGCTGTCACCTCAGCATCTGTGCCTACTCTTGAAAATCAAAATGGTCAAATTCATATCAGCTAACAAGTGGTCACAAGATCCATAGAATCTAATTCACCAGACATCGGATCATGAAAACCTGTTTGCAGTTTCCCAAAATCCTTGAAACAACCCCAGACTCAGACACATTCTGATTGCCTGTCTTTTACAGTTTCTGATTAGTGTCTATATTCAAAACAATAAGTCATAAATAAAGAAACATGCAGACATGCAGCTATTCTTGAAGAAAAACAAACAAACAAAAAAAAAGCATAAAGACCACAGAATGTGTCCACAGAGGTCAATTTTCAGCCAAAAGAAGTCTTTAGTTGGCTGATAGACAAGAAAGTAGGGAGCCATTATTCTATTAGTCAACTACAACTAAATTCAATAATTAGATAATAGTGTGTGTGTGTGTGTGTGTGTGTGTGTGTGTGTGCGTGTGTGTGTGTGTGTGTGTATTTAATTCTACATTTATTTTTACTGTTTCTTTTACTGTTTATTCAAATTGTTAACTAATCCATTTTATTAAGTATTTGCAACTAAATAAGACTTTATAAAATAATTTTAAATGAATACTAATTAACATATAAACCATTAATACATGGCCATAAGTGACTATGGAATGGTTATTTATTTCTTTTATACATATACATTACAAATTTAGTTTGAGCTACTAAAGTATGTCAGTCTGAGATCTGGTGTGTTAAACACTGGTACAAACTTATACATGACTAAAAGATGATTCCTAACAGTTTTTGGTTGGATCTGTCACTTAGCAATGACAACTGTCTTTCTGAAATCGAGGACATATATTGTTGGCTTGAAAAGCAATTCCACTACAGTATCAGTGTCTGTTTAGTGTCTTTAAATTTTAGCTAAATTTTTCTAACAGGCTAAACTTTAAGCGGGCGCATGGTGGCTTAGTGGTTAGCACGTTCGCCTCACACTGCCAGGGTTAGGGGTTTGAGTCCTGCCTCTGCCCTGTGTATGCGGAGTAAGCATGTTCTACCCATGCTGCAGGGGTTTCCTTTGGTATTTTGGTTTCCTCCCCCAGTCCAAAGACATGCATGGTAGTCTGATTGGCATGTCCAAAGTTTCCAAAGAGTATGAATGGGTGTGTGAATGTGTATGTGCGATGGATTGGAACCCTGTCCAGGATGTATTCCGCCCTGTGCCCCTCGCCTCCTGGGACAAGCTCCAGGTTCCCTGCAACAGAGATGGATAAGCGGTGTAGCAAATGGATGGAAAACTTTATGAACAAATGTAACTTTGGAGAGCAAAATGTGTTATTATGGAAGTGAAAAAATTTGGGGTCTGGCTTCCTCATAATCTCTCCACCCTGATTACATTCTCTTTGTGCCTGGCTCCATTAAAGCGTGCAATGAACAGCACTGTCCCTATCATACACACATGACTGCATTTATTGCTGTGACACCGGGTCAGACTTTACTCGCATCTGTCTTATTTCTGTTACAGAAAATTCTAAGATTATGTTAAATGTAATAGGATTGTCAAGTCTTCATTGTATTATATAAATATAATTAAATTCTGAATTAATTAAATTCTGAATTTAACAAATATTTGAAGGAACAACAGAAAGAGCATTTATTTATCATAACTTAACTGATCTTAACTTCAAAAGCTTGCCTTCATATAAAGTGTTCTTTCAGTTTCTGGCTGGTCCTCAAACAAACTATTCCAGACATAACATAGACTAAATATCCTCTTAATGTCCTTTAAAAGAAACACAGGAAATTACAGTCATTTTCTTAAATGTGCATTTAGTGGCAGTCTGGCATTTAAAGTTAAGAAGCAGACATGATGGATTTCCAGATGTACAGGTGATGACAGATTAACACATTGACTACATGGCTGAAACTGTACTTACATAATAAAGCAAATCAAAGACTTTTCATTTTATTTTCATATTTTTATGACTAATGCCTGTCTTTCTCTCTCTAAAATAGATTTCATGAGCTTTTTCATGAGCTATTGTTTGCTATTATAAGATAATATATATGACCATGTTTGCTGTATTCTTAATTTCCTGGTAGCAGGATGGATAACAAATGCCATTGATCTGTGAAGCAGTTATGCAACAGCAGACTTTGATTGGGTCAGCTAGATAGTAATGACCATATATACTGTATATCATTTTTACATACTTATGTATTTGTGATCATATCTACAACAATGCACATGATGTGACCTATTTAGAAAAGCTGGTGGACAGTTTCTCATGAAAAATAATTACACCCAATTAATTTTCATTTTAAAAAAACATCCTGCAAATTCGCTAAACTAACTGAGATTTTATTTTTCTTGACACTAAAATCTGTTACTCACATGCTTACCAAATCAAGTTAATAAGGAATTCTGTCCGTGATCACTTATCCTATTTCTTGAGATCTTCCTTAGAGAATAAAGCATCAGTTGTAATCCAGCTCATCTGTTCCAGATTGATTATGAAATATTCAGGAAATGGGTAAGTAATTGATGACCTGAGTATAAATTGCATCTAAAAGGCCAGTTTTTAGGGACTTCAACAACATTAACATTTATCATTAAACATTATCATGCATTGTGTGTTTTAAAGAAAAAAAATTAAAGTCAATTTAAACCACACCCACTCAGGGCATGGGAATATGAAAATGTAATTCTCTTCCATTAGAGGTTAACTTCATCTAGGTGTGAAATTTAACAGTAAAACAAACTGGGACTAAAAAAAAATCTATTATTTCTGAAAAATTAAATAAAAAATGAATAAAAATATAATAATAGTAATTATTATAAGATATTTTTCATTCTTGCTGATGGATCCCAGTCCTGATACACACTAATACATACATATATTCATTTTGAATCAATTGCTTAATGATATACTGTATAATGGGTCTATGTTATCTTTTTACCTTGACTGGGGATGGATACACTACACACTTTCCCCAATCTTACTCTTAATTTATAAATTCCACCCCTCTTCAGTCTGAAATGCTGTTCATGCCTTTTCTTATCTGCCCATCTTACACCCTACACTTCAGTTCATCCACTGCATTGAAGAAAGTGAGCTGCCACAGATCAGGAGCACTGAGCAATTGCATTCAGAAAGCCAGGGTCAAACAGACAGGAATTATACCAAAGATTGAATTTCTGACAGTCAACACAAAACTCAAGGGAGGAAATGATAGACTACATCTATGGCAGCATGCTGTTGTCCTTCCCTGACAATGCTCTGATTTGGTGACATTTACAGATATGATTAATAATTCTGAGATAGGCAGCCTTAAAATCCTAATAACAGCTCAATTTATACAGATGGATTTGATGATAAATTGAAAGGTTAGGTCAGCTTAGCTGTCTTCAGGTGGATAATCCTATTGATCTGTCTATTTAGAATAAAGCCAGGAGGCACCAGAGGAGCTTAAGCATGAGCGCGTTTATCTTGTGTTTTTTTTTTCCCACCACATGCTAAAGCAGTGGGGGTGGGGGGATCACCTCCAGTGATTCTGTGATATCTGTGACAACTTTTAAAGTTTCATTTTAGTTGCCTTCCCTTGATGTCATCCTTTAAATTAAAATACACTACTTTAAATTCACTTTAAAGAAAAAAAGAAATGCAATGTGACATTTAGGAATTTAGGAATTCCTAGGAATCATAGGAATTCCTTTGCATATTTGTTGCACTTTTAATTTTAAATATATCATATAATCTTTGATAATATGGTAAATGGTCTGCACTTATATAGCGCTTTTAAAAAAAATTAACCTTAGAGGTTCTACAAAGTGTTTTACACTGTTTCACATTCACCCATTCTCACACACACTCACACATCAATGGCAGCAGAGCTGCCAATCAAGACACTAGCTTGCCATCGGGAGCAATTTGGGGTTCATGTCTTGCTCAAGGACACTTCGGCATATGGAGTCATGTGGGCCAGGAATCAAACCACCAACCCTATGAATAGTGGACAACCTGCTCTAACACTTGAGCCACAGCCCTATAAGTAAGTAGTAAATAGTATCTGTTTAATAATCCTATATTGTGAGTTAATTAATGTTTGCATTGCTAATAGTTTGTGTTAATTAATGCATTAAGTTTTGGTAATAATTTGTTTACTAACACATCACATAGTTTATCGATAGTCATATCTATCATTGATTATTTAACTTAACATTACTGTCATGATTCAAAGATGGAAACAGATGCAAACGCAGAATTTCAAACATTTAATAAATAACCCAACAAACTAGAAAATACACTAAGACTACAAGGCAAAACACTGTGGCAAAGGCTAAACATAAACTAAGCAACAACACACAGTAAAAGGGACAAACGTAAAATCAAACAAACGTAAGACAAGGAAACAGTGCAAACAGTGGCTATATATAGGAGTGCTCGTTAACAGAACGGTGATGCAGGTGGTCATGTGACATTGATGTAGTACAGTGCAGTGGCTGCTGGGAACTGTAGTCCAGAGTTCCTTCTCTGATACATGACAATTACTATATACATTAATACCTAAATAACAATTCAGTATAAACATGCAACAGGAAGATTGTGAATACACAATTTTTATTGTTTTTTTTTTTTCCGATGGTGACAGCTTGGAACCTCTTTTTTATAATACCAATATTGTTAAAAATCTAAAGTACTATTAAAACTTATTATATGAGGTTGCAAGGTGAGCTACATGGAGCAGTGGCTGTATAAATAAAAGCATATTTCTTTTGTGAATTTCAGGCCAGTTTGTATAAAAATATAGCTTTATTTTGGAGCTCAGTAATGGTGTGAGTTTGGGATATCAGCCTGCCAGGGAAGTGTGCTGCTACAGTACGTGGAGGCTTTAATCCAAGCACTGGAACAAAACCTGATTGTATAGAACCACAGGCCAACTGTTATGTGTTTAGTCCAGGTCGTCTGAACCTCACACTAATCCTCAAAAACAGCAATAACCTCAAGTGTACAATAAATGAGTGAGCAAAGGAACTAGTGCATCTCTGTCAAGTCTTAGTTCTGTACATTATTAATGGTACTGTAGTATCAGAGAGGATTTTGTAGAGGCTTACATACTGCTCAGCTCTTGAAGCTGGAGTAGTCAGCTATGCAATCACTGACATGCACACCACCTTCATCAGAGCTGCTTTCACTGTCAGGCAGTAAACTCCTCTCTCAGACCAAAAAACCCAAACATACACCAACAGAAGTAAAGTAAGGTCTACACACTCATGCAGGTTCATAATTCAACCTCTATAACTAACAAAATGAGTCATTTCATTAGCAATCGATTAGAGGAAAACATGAAAAACATTGATCAACAGGAAATCAACAGCATCTCAAGAAAATTGTCAAGTATAAAAGATGGTCAATAAGAAGATCAAGATATGAGGAAAAATACTGTGAGTCTCTGAAACATTGCATATAAATGCTTAGAGCATGTCAAAAGATATATAATCAAACTGTTTGAAACTGAAGATTATATTGTACAAAGTTAATTATGGGAGAGAGAAAATAACTTTATCATTGAAAAATGGTTAAATATGGAAAAATCTTATTCTTTACTAAGAGGTCCCTCCAAATCACAGCATAAATAGAAATGTTATCAATCTGAATATACAATTAAAGGGAATGAAAAAACACTTGAAAAATCAATAACTCAAGGCCTGTGGGCCAAATACAGCATGCTGCCTCTTTTTATTCAGCCTGCTCGAACTTGAGAAATATACTATTGAAACGGCCCATAGTACCAACTTCTGAACATATAGACCAGCAATATTTCGAATTCACACTAGTACCATAGCATAGCGACTGTACAGGGTACAGGGATGAAACTCTTATCAGCACATAGTTGTATGACAGAAGACAGCATCTAAACCTATTCAGAAACACATCAGGTGTTGTCCATTAGTGTGATTCATTGATTGACTCCAAATCCCAAATTGTATCAGCCAGAGAAGAGTCCATTAAACATGCTGAAAAAAGAAGTTGATGGAGCGCAAAGACAAGAGAGATGGGAGGCTAAGGACATGGAAATTAATAGACTTAATTAATGGTCCTTCATGGGCTCACAAAAAATGCTGATATGGCCTGTGTATAATTTGGGTTTGACTCCCCTGCTCTAAAACCACTACCCCAAAAATTGAAATCTGTAAAATCCAACACTGCTTGTGGTCCTGACAGTATCACGATTGAAATACTTGAACACAGCACACCTGAACTGCAAGTTATTTAACCTTGTCCTCAGTTCAGACTGTTTTCCTGACATTTGGAGGCAAAGTTGTATAACACCAATTTATAAGAGTGGAGACAAATTGGAACAAAAAAAAAAGAATGTACAGAAAGTAGGATTTAAGTGGTGTGTATAAATGTGGGTTTGTTCCAGAGAGTTAATACACGTTAAACTCTTACATTCTGTGACTTGAATTACTGACTGCTTGCGAAGACCACAAAGTCTCTGTGGCTTTAAAATATGTCAAAGCAGTTCTAGTATCTTCCACCATGAACATCCATTTGCCGCTGCTGCAATTTGTGGTTTAGGCTTTCATCAAAAAGCACACACTCATTAGCTTTCGAAACCTGTCAAATGAGCATTGACTTATAATCCAATGCAAGTCCATAGCAAGATGAGTAGGCATATTTACATTCCTTGCATGCTAATAACGTGACTCTCTCATTTCTAGAAAGTTTGCCTCATCATGACTCATAAGTCTTGTCCATCCCAGAAAAGTTCCGACAGTTGCTTTGTCATGTATTGAAATATCGAACACATTGAAGGTGGTGCTGAAATGATAACAGTACCCCTGAGTCCACATTTGCCCATACTGCTAATACTGATGGCTAATCCACCAGCTCTCTGGTGTATGCTCTTGCATTATTTACATATGCTTATTGACTAATTGTCTTTCTGAAGCCAAGTAATCATTTGTAGTTGTTTTTTGCCCAACCTTTGTGGGTTAAACGTGCCCTTTATGCTCATTTTGGTTAAGCAACTGATATTTAGTCTAAGCTACTAGCTAACACCATACTGAACAACATGAGGCTCATGCTAATTAATCCTGTGGTTAATGGAATGAGAGGAGATCTGAATACTTGTGTGGCATCATTAGTCACGTGAAAATCTATATAGGCTGCTATTAAAGTTTACATTGGTTTTTACATTGACACTGATTCGCATGCCTTTATAGAGAGTGACTTATAAAAGTGCATCGTAGTCTCTGTTAAAAGCATATCATCATGTTAGTTCAATAAGTCAGGGTCTAAGAATGCAGCCTAAATTACCTACAGTTTTTCTCCAAACTCAGCAGTCATCTGATAATTTTAGTCTAGTCTGGATACATGTCCATGATTATCTATGCAGATGTTTCCATGTGTTGGACAAAAAGATGTTTGACTGCTGCTACTTGCAGCGTACATATCAGTGACCTTCACCACAGACATTAAACACTTTTTGAATTGCAAAAACGAAAAATGGATGCATTAGAAGAGGCACTCAAGCATATACTTGATCTGGGTGCTAAAACCTCAACTATACAGTATGCGCTACCTGGGAAAGCATATTCAGGAGGAGAAAGAAAATAATATCACTGAGAAAAGTGAGATCCCACAGGCTGAATCATCCATCCATACATCCATTCATTTTCTGTACCGCTTAATCTACACATCTACAAAGGGTCGCGGGGGAGCCTGGAGCCTATCCCAGCGGACTCTTGGCACTAGCTGGGGGACACCCTGAACGGGGTGCCAACCCCATCGCAGGGCACAATTGCACACACACTCATGCACCACAGACAATTTAATGATGCCAATCAGCCTTCAGTGTATGTCTTTGGACTATGGGAAGAAAGAGGAGTACCCAGAGGAAACCCCAGAGGAAAACGTGCAAACTCCACACACACAGGGTAGAAAGGAGAATCAAGCCCCCAAGACCAGAGATGCAAAGCAAACATGCTAACCACTAAGCCACCGTGCTACCTCCTTCAATGTCCACCTTGTGCATCGGGTTTCATTCCATGCTACCAAATTGATGACATAACTGCATAATTTAATCCTTGCACTGGCACTGCAATGTAATATCATATTACATTGCAACCTGGATGTGTTACATGGGCTGTGTTACTCCTCAGCTCTCTCATACAATTACTTTAACATGTGCCTCAGAATGAGTTCCTGGTTTCCAGTCCCTCCAGCCAGCACTGCTGACTTACTTCTTTCTGCGTACCTCTTCTATGAGGATGTTGCCTCCAAGGACAATTGGTGCATCAGTGCATATTAGTTAAAAAATACCTCGATATTTAATTTATCTGGTTGTTAAGAAAATTCTAGAAATAACTTCCTCTGCTTTCATCACACGTTGGCTTTTGCACGGCAGATGGCTGTGTTTGCTCAAACCTGCATCAGCTTACTAAACCTAAATGAGCACAGATTTGTTGTTAAGTGCACACAAGCACATTCAATTAACATTTTAAGACCGGGTCCAAGACATACAGCATTCTAAAAAAAAATTTACTGACAGCTGTCCAGCAATCCCAAGTTCAGGGGAATAAAACCATCTGTTATGGCTCTGAAGATTCTCGCTCCTCTCCATGAGATGTAAAAACCCCAAGATAAAAATTCAAGTAATCGGTCTCTCCTTTGAGAGCTCATTGCCTGTAAAGTGATTGCTACAATAATGAAAAAGAAGAGAAAAAGTTTCCTCATGAACCTGTTCATTTTTTATAGGCCTACCAGACAGGTATATTGAATTCATTTGGCAGTGCAAAGATGTCACCCAGAAATTTCATCTTTTTTCATTACATTCTAACATAGCAGCTATAGGCAACAATTTCTTTGTTGTGTTTTTGCCATAGGCAAAATGCACCCAGTGAGCAAATAAAGCAGAAAGTATGGAAATAGAGGAAATTGAGATAAGGCTAGGGGCCTTCTGCCTCGTTGAAAACCAAATGAGAAAATGGCATTGCAATAAATTCAAGTAACTTTCTGCCTAGTATATATTTTTTTTAAATCATTAGTAGTAATAAAGTTCATTAACATTACATCCAGTATTAAACCTTATTAGTATCAACAAAAATATGATTTTAAAAAATTGTCAGGCTTGTTAGTATGTGTAAACCGCTGTTGGTGTAAAGAATTTGCATCCAAAGACCAGGTTATTCAAAGGTTATTTAATATGATTGCAAACTAATTTTTAATAGTGTCTTAATCAAGAGACTGTGAATGGGGATAAGTGCATTACTGGAGGTCATGGGCTGATGATCATGGGAGTTACAGACATGAACTTGACACAATGCAATAATAAAGATGCATTATTTGCCCACTATAGTTTGTGCCAAGCATTTTCTCTGGAAAATTTGGCATTGCAGTTAATCAGATGTGCCATTAGGAGGAAAAATCAGTGTGTAAAGAATTTTTCTTCCCATATAGTATTTTAACAGATTAATGAAGGTATTTTCAGACTGTGGTTCTCGATATATTCAGTATGGAATCTCATCTCATGATTAAACCAGCTGACCTACCAGCAGCATAATGTACATTGCATCACTTCTTCAGCTAGAAAATATGAGAATTTAGGCACTCAGCCTGGCAACTGACACTTATGCTTAATTGTGGGCAGAAAGTTTTCAAGACATGTCATAATTTCTGTTGGAAATGATGTAGTTAGAGATCCTAGAATATCAAAAGACTTCTCTGAAGGTTCTGGACTTTCCATGGCTGTGGGTAATTTTGGAAAGAGGTACCAGATGACATACTTTAAAAAATAATCTTTTTATGATGACCAGTTAATTATGACCATTATAATAGGTATGTGATGAGTAGATTGGTGATGAAATCTAAGACAGTATGGGACCAAGGATGATGAGGTATGAGTAACTCTTTCATATCATGGGTTAGGTGAAAGAAAGTTCTCGACTTTGCACATACTGCACATGATTTGACTTATTGCATTACCTCTGAGTTAGTTGAGATCCAACTAGAATTTGTTACTAAATGTGTGATAGTTTGTTGTATACCTGGATGTCCTGAGCTGGGTGCTGTATGGTCCATTTGAATGAGGTGATCTCTCATGGCTAAAGGTAGAAACATCATATTTGAGGGAAAATGAGGGGTGTAGGTTTGTTTTGTTATACCCTCTTTATATCCTCAATGTGTTCCCAATGGACAGGTACCAGGAAGACATTTTAGGGCAAGCTTCATGAGATCGTTCATTAACCTGGGAACACAGATCTGCTTTGTGATGAACCTTGAACCTGGTGAAGAAAAGGAATAATGTGTTGTCTGTACTGTACAGCTGGACAGCTGTCAGTACATTTTATTTAGAATGCTGTATGTCTTAATGCCCCCTGGCTCTTTGGCAGTCTTGGGATTTAAATTCACAACCTTATGGCCACTGGTTTAAAACTGCTGAGCTACCACTTTGGATTTGCTTCTGTCTTACTTGGTTAAATTTTTCAAATAAAAGCCTTCCCAAAGAGTACATTTAATTCTATAATGTTCTTAACCTTTATACGGCTCTCACTTTATGCTCTCATTGGAGGTCTTCGCCAGGTCAGATTGACCCAAGACATAACTGGAGGTTTAAAACATAACAGACATGAAAAAAATCACATAATTCCAATGTATATGGTATATAGTCTCTAATTCCCTTATAAACAATACTGATGTTAAATGTTTTAAATTTACCTCTCACTTTTAACACTGAAATTTGTAGCATAAGATTTTATTGTAAAACTTAAGTCAAACAAGGTTTTCATGACTATTGCAAACTATTGTGTTTAAGTGTTTATCTTGTTATATTCAAAGTAGTATCTATAAAGAATAAACAGAAAACACACACACACACACACACACACACACACACACACACACACATATATATATATATATATATAAAATTTTATTTACACTTACACCAAATGAATTCACATCCTTCTGAAATAACATTGTATAAAAGAGAACAGCTACAGGAGATGAACCAGATTCTAGTAACTAGAATAATGAACTTCTGTGGTGGAAAGACAAACCATACAAATGTCTGTCTACACATCACATGATGTATAAAATTTTACAGTGTGTACGGTACAAATATACTTTCTGCACTTGGTGCATGCCGAAGGTGTTTAAGTGTCCTTTGTTGATATGAAACTCTGGCAACAGTTCCTCGTTCACCACCAGCTGCAACCTACAATGGTGCAATGGTGAAGTCTTGGTTAGATACCTAATACTCCTAAAATGTTCACAGATGCACAAACACAGACACACACACACACACACACACACACACACACACACACAAAGTAATTCACACTTACTTTAGGCACTGAAAGTGGTCGTTGTCTGGGACGTACAGTTTGGGGTAACAGGAACCTCCAAGTGAATATTTCTTTCTATAACTGCAGATGCTCAGGACCTTGGGACTTATTCTGTTCTCAGTATGAGGAGTAACAAGTGTCTTACCTTGTGACTTTCACATGAACTCATGATTTAATTTCATACTTACTATGACTCATCTGTTTTCAAGTACTCTTTTCAAACATTTATTACCATTTGGTCAACTTGACCCTAGAGCCTTACAGTATAAGGGATGGAAATGTGTAGGGGGTGTAGGATGTGTTAAAAAAAATGTTGATGTTGTTGTACATGTTCCTCACAGAAAATAATGAAACATTATTTGTGTAGAAACAGTGGTTATCATAAACAATCATATCTGGTGAGTGGATATAATGGCAATCCTACTGACTGGACTGCTTATTTCTCAATTCTATTGAAGTACTATTCAAGGTGTGAATCAGACGAGTATGGGGGAATACACAGTAGTAGCAGGATTAGAGTGCTCGCTGCTATATGGATTTTCATTTTGGTAGAAAGAACTGGCTCCATTCAGGTGCAGCTTTTTATGTACTTTTCAAGCAACATTTATATCTTAAATTTTTCACAGTTGGAGCAGACTTGATAACTTTAGTCCTCACACACACGCGTACACATTATCTTTCCATAGCTACAAAGGGATGAAACAGAGGAAATATGGAAATTCACACTGAAATCTGTGTTCAATTATTACATTATTTTCTTTAAACAGTTACAATTAGTCATTTAATTTATGCGCTAATGGTTTTAGTCATCACTTTAAAGTTGGCCATAGAAACCAATAAAAGAGAATTGTGAGATTTGTCTTTATTAACATTCATTAAAATCCTTTAATGGGAATAAAAGTCAGACTAAAGGTTAAGTGTGCAGATTTTTTGTCTTCAGGGGCGGATTCCTTCTTTATCATATTGAACTTTGTTAAGGCCAGTGCTGTTTTCCATTTCATTTGTCATATTACCTGTCTAGAAATTAGAAACTAAAGCCATCGTGTGATTTAAAGTTTTCACTTTTATTTACATTGATTTTATGTATATACGTATATATTAAATTTTCAGTATATGAGGAATTATTTTTGTTATTAAAAGTGTTATGCTAAATCTCTCTCTCTCTCTCTCTCTCTCTCTCTCTCTCTCTCTCTCTCTATATATATATATATATATATATATATATATATACATACATACAGGCATACTGTCGCGACGGACCGACAGCCGGCGCGAATGGTAGGAAAGTCGCTCCTTCCCCGACTGCCGCGCAGGCACGAAGCGGACAGCCTCGCGTCAAGCCCGACTACAACCGGAGGACCCGTCACGATGGGGCGGAGCCGCCGACACAACCCCGGCCGGCGATTGGGGAGTTGGGCGGGAGAATTCCACCACTCAGCAGACGGGGGAAGGGTATAACAGGACGCTCTTCCGCCCTTGCGAGCTTGAGTAATAGCTCGCATGACATGTGAGCGTCGCTTCTCCTCAATTTTCCGACATCCATACTTCGGCATTTTTTTCTAAGCGCGCGCGCTCTCTCTCTCTCTCTCTCTCTCTCTCTGTGTCTCTCTTTCCAGAAGGCTCGGGTGCAGACGAGGACGCAGCTTGGTGAGCTTGCACGCGGCGATTACCGACGGCACGAGAAAGCCCTCGCTTCAGGGAAGTCCTGACACGCCCTGGAGAGCGCTTCCACGCCAGCCTCACACATACCCTCACACACTCACACCCCCGCGCACCCCCTCACTTCCGATAATGCCCGAGTAAGAAAAAATAAAGTTAATCCCTTGATCACTGTATCCAACGTCTCCTGCGTGTCTGTGCTCCGCCCCTCACGGGCTATTTCTGTACACTGGTGGAGGATACGGGCATGAGCACAGACCCGCCCACTTAAAAAAAAAAAAAGAGAGAAAAGGAGAGAGACATGGATCCTATGCTCCAACGCCTGCTGGAGGTCAGCATCCAGCAGCAAACTGTTACACAGCAGCTCGCCATAAGCCTCCAATGCCGCAACCCAGGAGCTACTTGCCCTGAGGACTGAGACTCCCGCCGCCTCCACGCCCCTCCCTGATCCGGGACGCGAGATCCGCCGCCTGCTTCCCCTTCTCACCCCCGAGGAAGATCTCGAGGCGTATTTCGAGACCTTTGAAACCGCTGCGAAGATTGTGACCAGGAAGACTGGCCCCACGCCCTCGGACCACTGCTCACGGTAGAGGCGCGCACCGCCTACTATGTAATCGCGCCGGAGGAAGCTGCTGACTACGGGGAGATGAAAAAGGGAGTCCTGGCATGGTGTGGGGGCGAACCCCCCACCAGGCTGCGACGGAATTCCATCGCTGGGCTTATCTCCTGTGGCCAGACCACGCGGACAGCTGAACGCCCTCATCTGTATAACCAAAAGGTGGCTACAGCCGGACGTGCATACTGCCGCGGAGGTGGCGGAAAAGGTGGCCATGGACCGCTTCCTGAGGGCGTTACCATGCACAGCGCGTCAGGCCGTAGGGGTGCATGCGCCGGCGACGCCCCAGGAGCTCCTAACTGCCCTGGAGCGTACAGTGGCCACCCTGGAGCTCGGCCAAGGTGAACGGCGGACCCACAACACACCCCTCAGGGGCATGGGCCCCTGGTCTGACCGCCAACACCGTCCCGGCACCTGGAGGACCCGCCGGAGTTCACCCGTCCGTGTGACCCCCGTGGACGAACCCATGCCCACAGAGCTGGAGCTGGAACCCGCCAAGCCGATCCAGAAGCCGTGGTTAGCAGGGTGCACCCTCCATTCACCGCAGCCGCCGAATACCCCCACCCTGACGATGTGGGTCGAGGGGAACCCCATCACTGCCTGCTGGACGTTGCACGGTGGAGCACGGTGACCCTTGCCTGACCGACAATCCTGTCCAAAGGACTTCGCCAGAGCGGGGTTCTTACCGTAACCTGCATCCATGGGGACACCCGGGAAATTCCTGCAGCCGAGGTCCAGATCCGGGGTAAAGCTGGGGTCTGGCCCCTTCAGGTGGGCGTGATCCCCGATCTCCCGGTGCCCCTGCTCCTTGGAAGGGACTGGCCAGGATTCCCAACAGGCCCAACTCTAGAGTCCGGCAAGACGCAGCAACGCACGAAGAGGAGCCGAGCCCAGCAGGCCTACTTGGCACGGGACGACGGCGACGCCACCACGGAAGGTAAGCCTCCTACACACGCTAAACCTGTGTCTTCTGTCTTTCACCAGGTGAACCGGGAGGGGAATTTTGGAGAGGAGCAGAAGGAAGACGACCGCCTGAAGCACTGCTGGGCCCAGGTGTGAGTGATAGAGGGAGCCGACCAGGACCCTTACCTGAGATTCCCTGCCTCTTACTTCCTCGTCCGGGGTGGCCTCCTCTACCAACGGGCCTGCCGCCGCGGGGAGCAGGTGGATCTCCTGGTGGTGCCCAAGTCAAAGACCCAAACTTTAATGCACCTGGCCCACACCCATCCCCTCGGCGGCCACTTGGGGGCGCGAAACACCTTGGAGAAACTGAGGGATCGCTTTGTTTGGCCCAGAATGGACGCGGAGGTCCGGGGCTTCTGCCAGCGATGCCCTCAGTGCCAGCGCACCGCCCCACGGAGGCCCCCGCCAGCGCCCCTTATCCCTCTGCCCATTATCAGCGTCCCCTTCGAGCGGGTCGGCATGGATCTCGTTGGGCCCCTTCCCAAGTCCGCCCGGGGCCACGAGTACATCCTGGTCATTCTGGACTACGCCACAGGCAGTACCCCGAGGCAGTGCCTCTGCGCAAAGCCACTTCCCGCAACATTGCCAGGGAGCTGGTACTCCTGTTCAGTCGTGTGGGGATCAAAAAAGGACGTGCTGACCGACCAAGGTACGCCTTTTGTATCCAAACTAATGTCTGATCTGTGTTGACTGTTACAGGTGAAACACCTTAAGATGTCTGTCTACCACCCGCAAACTGATGGGCTGGTCGAGCGATTCAACCAGACGCTCAAACAGATGGTAGGCCAGGTGGTAGACGATGAAGGAAGGAATTGGGACCTCCTCCTTCCCTACGTGCTGTTCGCCGTCCGGGAGTGCCCCCAGGTGTCCACAGGCTTCACTCCCTTTGAGCTCCTCTTTGGACGGTGTCCTCAGGGACTGCTGGACGTGGCCTGCGAAGCATGGGAGGAGCAACCATCCCCATTCCGCTCAGTCATCGACTACGTGCAGGAGATGCAAGAGAAGATTGACCGGGTAACCCCGATAGTCCAGGAGCACATGCGGGCCGCTCAGGAAGAACAAAGAAGGGTGTACAACCGTCTTGCGCAGCCCCAGGAGTTCCACCCGGGGGATCGGGTTCTCCTACTAGTGCCCAGTAGCTCCTGTAAGTCTCTGGCCCAGTGGCAAGGCCCGTACACAGTCCTCGAGCGCAGAGGCCCCATCAACTACCGCCTGCAGCAGCCCGGTAAGCAAGTAGTAGAGAAACTCTACCATATGAACCTGCTGAAGAAGTGGGTAGAACCGGCACCGGTAGTGTCGGAATATGTGGCTCTGGACACAGATCACGGCAAGCGTACCTTGGTCGAATTGGGGGAGGATCTTACCCCCACACAAAAACAGGAGCTCACAGAGTTGGTGAGTGCTGCCACGCCAGCCTCACACAAACCCTCACACACACACCCCCGCGCACCACCTCACTTCCGACATCGCCCGAGTAAGAAAAAATAAAGTTAATCCCTTGATCACTGTATCCAACGTCTCCTGCGTGTCTGTGCTTCGCCCCTCACGGGCTATTTCCCTGCTCTCTCTATATATATATATAATATACACACACAGAATAAAGCATAGGATGTGCTGTATTTTCCCTGTAGCTTTTTGAACTGACAATGTGTAAGGGGCCCAAAGTGTGCCAAGAAAATATTCCCCACACCATTACACTAACTCCACCAGCCTGCACTCTTGACACAAACAGGTTGGTTCATGAATTCATGATTCCAAATTCTGTAAAAAAAAAACAAAAAAAACATCTGCATGTCACAGCAGAAATCAAAATTCCAGACCACACAACATTTTTGCAAGCTTCAGCTGTCCAGTTTCGCTGAGCCTGTGCCAACTGTAACCTCAGAATACTGTTCTTGCCTGACAAGAGTGGACCCAGTGTAGTCACTATAACTCAAATAAAGAGTGTTTATTTGAGTTACGTCTACATGTTAACTCAAACCAGCATGCCTCTGACCTCTCTCATCAACAATATGGTTCTGCCTTTCACTGGAAAGTTTTTGTTTTTTGCACCATTCTATGTAACTCTAGAGACGTTGTGTTGTGTATGAAAATCCCAGGAAATCAGTAATTACTGAATCCCCAAACCACCCCATATAGCACCAACAACCACCCCATAGTCAAAAGTCAATGAGATCACATTTTTCTCCATTCTGATGTTTGATGTGAACAAAGATCATATATATTGTTGTACTGCTATTTTAACCCAAAAAATAAAAATAAAAATGAAAATGAGAAAGCTTCATTTGATGGTCTCCAATTCCTGTGACCCTGCCTCTATCCCTGCTCATTATTCATCTCAGCCTTGTTTTTATATGTCTTGTTACCATGACTATACATTAAACAGAAACCGAATACAGCCTACTCTATTATTTAAGCTTTATCTTGGAAAAGGTTTGCATTTCGTGACCTTAGCCTTATATGGTTTAATCTCCCCTTCTTTCTTAAATCAGACAGAACCTTATACTGTAGTACTTGGGGTATTACAAATGCTAGTGTTTGGCTGAAGGTTATTTATTATAAATTTATTTTAATGAGTCACAGTATATCTTGTGTTGTAGCAAAATTCAACAGCTAGGTAACAATCTGCTAGTTAATGGGCAAATTCCTAGTCAGAAAGATAGCACACTCCAAAAATGAACACACTCAACTAAACACATGAATGCTAAACAAACAGTGTCTCTAGTTTTATGTTATAGTTAACATGGGCAGTTTTACCTTAGATACAATTCCAAACCAAATTTTTTCTTGTAGCTATTTCTCAATGTTAAAACTGATGCTTTCAGTGCATTCTGGGCATGTTACTTTGGACTACTATGGCCGATATGCCTTAAACAAATGATGAGGAACATTTCTTGAAATGGATTCTGGTAAGAATACAAAATTTTGTTTGGGAGAGAATTTGGGTTTCCTATGCACCTTCTTTCATAGTTCTAAGTTCTCTAGATCTTTGTTAAACACATGGTTAGGTTTGCTAAAATCATTAACATCCAGATAACTTTGAGAAATCGTGCTTGAATGACATGCCTATGGAAACTTCAAGGCACAGGATTATTGTATTAATATTTTATTTTATTAATTAATATTAATAAAAAGGATATTCCTTGATGTACTTAGTTTAATTGTGTGATGTTCAGTGTGGTAAGAGCAACGTAATGTAGCAGCATGTCAGTGGGCTGTCTCTTCAAGTCTCCAGACTGGAAATCCATTCCACACTAAAGCAGAGAGTAGATTAAATGCACATTTTAAAAAAAACCTCTTTAAATCTGATAATTATCAGAAGTGCAGATAGCCCATACTCTTGGAAAAAGCTTTGTTGTTTTGACCTTTTAGCCTGAACTCCATTTGGAAATCTGTAATGCAATGTGAAGATTGATACTCAAAAGCAAAATTCAGGTAAAATGCCATTTCACTAGCTTATTGCAAATAATTCACACAGAGTTGACTCATATAAATGGGTTGGCACAGCCAAGCCTTGACTCTCTATCAAGGAAAAAAATTATATATATAAATGAAGCTCTGTTTTTGGCATCCACATCATTTTATTTGCTGTAAACTAATGGCAATGCATTGGCTTTGCCATTAGTTTACAGCAATGCATTGCCAAAAAAGCTCTGTTTTTGGCATCCACATAATTTTATTTGCTGTAAACTAATGGCACAAAGTGTAACATTTGTGGAACCAAAATAAATAAATAAATAACACAAGCAGTGTTAAGTAAAAATACATTAGTGAAGCAGAGGCTGAGGCTGATTTCTTTCTAACCCAAACTGCACATCATACTGTTGAAATGTATTTTCATAGTCACGTAATATTTTCATAATATCAATAACAGGTTAATGGGTGGTGGATTTTATTAAATTTTTTAGCCCTCCCAATAAATATTATGAGAAGCCTTCGCAAAATTGATTGAAGCACCACATCCAACTGTTCAGAAAGGTGTTGATGCACTTTCAATAAATAAACAAGTAAACTTTTAAAAGGTCTAATATTGCAATCTGCTTTATCCTGCATTATAATAAAGGAGTTTCACACATCTGGAATGTTTTATTTTCTCTTTTTTTTTTCATCTACAATTATTCAGCACAAACATATGCCCACCCTGATTCTGCCCACCTGCCCTTGCTGACCTGCTGTGAGGGTTGCTAATTCCACTCAACTGATTCTTGTTACCCCTCATTAGCCTTATGCTACATTTATACCCTTGAAATAAATTTAATAAAGTTTATGTACTGGAGCACACATCCACAGCTGCAGACATATGCAAACAGCTTTAATTGGTAATATATAGTACAGAAGGGAAAAAAACAAACAGTTTGTCTGTTATGCTGAGGGTCTGGGGTGGGGGGCATTTATTTTGCTGGATCAAAACTTTTTAGCAGCTTAAGTCCATCTTTTTGTTTAAGTGATGTCAATTTAAATACTCAATTTACTCAAAATTTTAATTACCCAAATGTAAATATAATTTAAATACTAATACTGAAATTAAACATTTTAAGCAAGGAATAGGTATATGTGAATCAAGAAATGTTTATTAAACATATTGTGAATTGAGAAGAGTACAAACTGACTTTATTTTATTAGAATAATCTTTATCTATAATCTAATCTAATTGTAATCTAAACTGAAAAGACCAAAATCTTTTGACATTTGGAGGACACCACCTACTTACAGTATGCTTTACAGTCACAGTTACTACAGTCACAGTTACAGTTACTATATATATATATATATATATATATATATATATATATATATATATATATATATATATATATATAGTATGTTTGGTGTGATGACCCTTTGCTTTAAAACAAACAAACAAACAAACAAACAAAAAAGAGTAGTCTCAGGTACAATTAATGCAGTTTTATAAGGAAATTAGTTGGTAAGTTTTACTGAACCTCTTGCAGAACAAGCCACAGTTCTTCTGGAGACTGTCACTGTTGCAAGAAGAAATCAATCCTTTGCTCTGCATCATGTTGCATTAGATCAGGCTGATCTATCTTTCTCCAAGCCTGGTTCCTGTGAGCGACTGCCAAACATTTCATAAGCAAGTCAGACAAGCCAGAGCAGTGAAACTGAAAAATATACAGGAGTAGGAAAGGAGCAGAGCATTACTCCTGCAAGAACAATAAAAGAAAAAGCATTACAAAGCACATTTTTTCTTTTGTCTCCCAGCTGTAGCCCATACACATTAAAGGTAACTAACCTACCATAAATGTATTTTATCTACATGTGAAAACTAGAGCTAATGTTGCCTTCTCTTTCTGTCTCCACAGCTTTCCAGAAGCATTTAAGAAGCTTCATTAAGTAGTGACAGAGAAAGAGGGACTCTACTGTTCTTCTCACATTACAGCTCATTTATCAAGCTGGATACAAACAAATTTATTCATAAATCATTTGCAGAAGCATTTACACAAGAAATGTGGGCTTCATAAAAATCCACTTAGTTCAGGAAAACTTTCACATCCTACGAGAGATCCTGAGTTTGTAAATTTACATATAAGGAGACTCAATATGTAAACATCAAGTAATGTTGGTATATAATTGGGGTGTAATTTTATATACAGACTACATCATCAAGTTTAAATTGCTTTCTATTTCAATTTAATGAAACTTTTATGAAACTCGTTTGTTTCAAATTAATGACTTGAAAGAAAGCAATGCATGACAAATCTATAAATTAAGACAAATAAGACTGCATTCAATTAGGACCTAAGAAATGCTGGCATATAAAAGGAGGAAGAGTTTGTGTGTTTGTGGTAGCCAACTTGTTGCAGTGGCTGAGCTGTATTACTGGAAGATTTAGCAGACCTTAGGAGGCGCTCTTTCACCATTTAGTCATCATTTTGTCATTTTAAGCTCATTGTAAGCTTTGCCTTTGAGGCAGGTGTGGACATAATTTAGCAGGAGGGTGTTGTTTGGGGATGAGTTGATTAACAAATCACACCTGACACCTATTTGCTCTAGGTTATTAATGAGCTGTCTGTTGCTTGTTCTTGCTCTGAGCAGTATGCTGGGTGTGTGTGGACATGAACTGAGGGCTGAGCCAGCTGAAAAGAAGCAAAACTTCACTTGTGTTTACAAGTTTTTTTTCTTTTAATTTTTTTTGTAAAGAAAAATAAATAAGCTTATGAGCGGGTTCACCTGGGTTTTAGCTGGTTTCTTGAGTAGCCTGCTCTTGAAGTCTTACTGCCTTTTATTCAGTTTTGTGAGCATAACTAAATACAAATCTGCTGTGCCAATTTATGGGTGATTGACATTTGTCAGCATACACATGTGAATATTAAGAAAATCAGAATATCTTTGCAAAAAAAAAGAAACAAGTTGGCCAGAAGTTACTTTTTTTGGCATTTATACACAACTGTACTAAATGACTGATAAAAGGCCCATAGCGAGTCTGACATAGTGAGAGTTACAACAGAAACTCTGTCATATGTACATTCACCTGCCACTTTAATAACACCTGTACCCTCTGCACATTCATGCAATTATCCAATCAGCTAATTATGTGGTAACATAGCGATGCAGGTCATGCAGATACAGGCCAAGAGGTGCAGTTAATGTTCACATCAAACATCAAAATGGGGGGGGAAAGGTGATCTGTTACTTTGACCTTGGCATGGTTGTTGGTGCTAGTTGAACTGGTTTGAGAATTGCAGAAACTGCTGATTCCCTGAGATTTCATCCCCTAGAGTTTACAGAGAATGGTCCAGAAATGGTCAGTTCTGTGGGTGGAAATGCATTGTTGATGAGAGAGGTCAGAGGACAATGGCCAGATAGGAAGGCTACAGTAAGTCAATCACTCATTACAACTTTGGTGAGAAGAAAAAAGCACCTCAGAACACACAATACATCGAAACTTGAGGTGGAGGGGCTGCAACAGTTTTCATTTTTAACAGCTTTTCCAACTGGTTCACAGTAAAAAATAAATAAATAATAATTTTAAAAAGCCTTTAGAAATGTTATTTTGCTTTTAATTGCCCTTTTCAGACTGAAACACTAAAAGTTGCATAGTACAAAAAGAATATTTAAATCCGCCTTGTTGTCAGGCTGTCATGTTTCTGGAACAATAAATTGTTAACTTTAGGCATATTGTTTCATTTTTTTATTATTATTATTATATATTTTATGCTAGAGGAAATAAGTAGGAACTTTGTCAAGTTTTCTACCAGAATTTTCAAAGAAATTGTCGAAGAAGGTGCTTTATCACAGAGAGTCAAGGGTTTAAATTGTGATTTAGCAGGTGAGGTTGTCAGTATTCTTTGTTTGTCAGCTTTGGCATTAAAATGCTATCAAAACTTCCTTTGATTTCTTTTTGGGAAATAATACATGATTCAAGGGCTCCTTTAAACTAGCAGAATGAACACATTTGACTGATTATATGTATATGCACAGCAGTTAGCAAGTGCCTTGGCTGAAAGAAAACATTGTGTAATGTTATAAAAGCATTTCTTTATAAATCAGTGTGCATCTATATTATCATTAATTTCACCATTATATAGCACTATGATTTACCAGAGTTTTTCTTTCTTTGCTGTTCACATAAACCAAAGGAGACTTACATGAACTATTATGATTAAAAACCCAAAGATGATGAGGTCAGTGGGGCTAATTAAAACAGCATATTGGAACATAATTTCTCAGAAAACCTCTCCTCATATAATATCATTTATTTTGAGCTGTAATGACTCTTGAATTGTGAGGCTAACATTATCAAGTCAGTATCTCAAGAAAAGCAAACATTTCATTCAACAATTCACATTAGATTTAGCATTTATTTATGCCTTCATTATTGTCCCTTTTTATGTCAGTTGGAAAGAGAAACAAAGAGAAACACTGAACAAAATAAACCAAGAAACAGGTTAAAAATTGCCCAAACCTTTATATATGCATATAACAGATTATTATTGAGTACTGGGGAAAATGTGCACTCTGTCCAAAGGAGCCAAACAGTCTTGATGTTAAAGTGGTAGAACTCTCTGACCTTTCCAACTCCTTGTCTCCAATACACAAATGTGAGACATATGGGATGTGAGTGCATTTTAAAGTGCAATGATTTTAATTGCTTCTCCCGCAATGAACCCAGATTCACCTGGTCTCATTTTTAATGCAAATGTCTTTGACCCAACAAGTGACATGAGGAAATGAAATCTGGACACTGGGACTGGTTTGTAATGCTTCAGCAACTTGTGGTGTCACATTGCACTCCTAATATAATATAACACTGACTCATGTATTTTTTTCCACAGGAAAATAAGAGGTGTGTGCCACAGCAATGAGCGCTACAACATATAGAAATAAAATTCCAATGGATGGCTTCTGGAACGTGAGTGTGAGTTTGCCATCTGAGTATGATTCGTTTTAATTGAGAGTTACCTAAAAATGTGCAAAGAATTGTGGGATGGTGAACAGGGAGAAACTCACAGCATGGAAAAAAAAAGTTGAGATGGATAAAACTTTATGCAATTTAGAAGCAGCAACCTGGCATTGACCAACTGTGACTCGGGAGCCAAGGGGAACCATAGTTCCATCTGTACAGTTCCCTCACAAAAAGGTATTTATAATAGCATCTCAGTCTGCTTTAATGACCCCAATCTACACGATTGTATAGATAAAACAAAACAAGTTCTCAGAAAGAAGGCTTTCTAAACTTTCAATGTGTTTGGCTGAAGTGCATAAAAAGATTCGAATAGCTCGTCGCTGTTTGTTAATTAGGCCATCTTGGTAGCTAGTTAACTAAAATAAAAACCAAAATATATTTGAAACCCACAAGGTTCAGTTGTAAATATCTTTGTAGACACATACATTACTTACAGGCAAGCAGCAGACAAAATCTCAGAATAAGATCAACTTGATAAACAAGATAAAATCACTAAGAACTCACCTAATATCAGAATGAAATTTGCTCAAATTTAGTCAATCTTCCATATTACTACAAGTTTCATTTTTGGTTATGTGTTCATGGTCACTGGCTGTAACCAAAGGGCAGTGCTTTGGTGTTTTATCAATAAAGACAATTCCAATTACTTAACACACACTCACAGTGTCAGGTCTACCTGCAGGCCAGCTGGTCCCAAAGGTTCTGCTGCTGTTAGGCTGTTAATGTGGAAATCTAATGTATGTCTCACAGGCTTTATACTGAATGGCACTAGCTTCTCAAAATTTTCCAGTGGTTCATAAAAATCTGTGAAAAGTAACAGATCCCAATGAAGATAACTAAAAGGCAAAACAGATTGCTTGTACATGTTATGTTATTTAACATGCAAACATTCAGTATTTTGTGTTACAGTATTATGTACAGTAGTTTGTATAGGGCCCTATTTTTGTAATGATGACATAAAACACAAAATCTGTGAAAATATGGCAGATATCATTGTAGTATTCTCTTGACCATCAATGCATTGGTAACCGGGTGAAGGACACTGTAATTTTAAATGCAACATAAAGAATGCATTTGTCATGCTGCAGAAAAATCAGAAAACAGGGTGGTGTCAAGTCAAATAAATTGATTTAACACCCTCTTTATCACCCACATGCCAAGCCTGAAATTTAATGCCATGGATAGCAATTGTGTATATGAGTTAATATGACTGAAGGGCAAGGCTAATTCATGAAAGTCCCTTTCTGACATTAATAAAACAATAAAACATATCTCATGTCCCATCCATTTTCTGTACCACTTATCCTACACAGAGTTGTGGGGGATCTGGAGCCTATCCCAGGAACTCAGGGCACACCCTGGACAGGGGGGACAATTGCACACATATTCACACAATTTGGAAATGCCAGTTAGCCTACAGTGCATGTATTTGGACTGGGGGACTAAGCCAGAGTACCTGGAGGAAATCCCTGAAGCACAGGGAGAACATGCAAATTCACAGAGGTAGAATTCAAACCCCCAACCACAGAGGTGCATGGCAAATGTGCTATACACTAAGCCACTGTGTCCCCCATGAAAGTGTGTAGAAAAAAAAAGTTTTTTCCCGTAGTATCTCCCAACCATGTAAATACAGCATTTAAAGGAATGGTAAGACAGATATTGATGATTTCTACATTGCAACCCCATTGAAGACATTAAAGAATAATTTTTTTTCTTAATCTATCTTGCATGTATTGTTAATCCTTAAAGCCTTACATTTAGCTCTTTTATGCAAAGGCAACACAGTTAAGCAACAAGGATAAGTTTGGCATTCCCTCATTCCAGACACTGTGTCAATTCAGGAGACTGTATATTGTGTATTGAATAAACAGTGAAACAGCTTTGTATTTGTTCCTGCTGAAAACCTGGCTGCACATGCTTTGGTGGGATTTCAGCGGAGCTTTACTGTAGATATGCAGATTTTGTAAGGCCAAATGCCAGGAAGAGAATGAGGTAGCTATTACTATTTATTACATGCTGAGAATCAAATATGTCTATGAAAGACAGGTCTGTGAAGGTAAGCAGGACTCCTTGTACAGATATTGTCATAATAAAGCATGTGCCTTTACTTACCCCTTAAAATGTTTTTATGATGTAGATATCTTCCAGATATTGTAGATAGTTTTTGGCTCTCTATTCAAAATCTGATAGAAAGAACATCTTCTGAGACATTCAATCAATCTATCAAGGGTCTTCCCCCTGACAAGGTAGATAAACCAATACAAAAATATTTGTGGCCATTGGACAAATGTCAAAAATTGATGTCACATTAGATTGCTTCTGTTAATGACTGGCCACCATGTAGCTAAGAAAGATAAGGCATGAGAGGTGGTAAGGGTTTTATAAGACATGCTTGTATTAATTATCTCTCTGAGATGCACTTGTGTATGTTCTTTTTGGAGTCAGAGCATAGACAGTTACCTTGGAATGCTTTCCACACTGCAAATTCTGTCAAAACCTTCACCAAATCCCCAGCTGATAATTTTTTTCTTTGGATCTCTAATAAAGTTGTGGGAAAATTATATTTGACAGGAAAATCTCAAAAAGACATGAATGAATGAAACTCAGTGAAAAAAATGTTCCGCTAAAATTATCCACTGAACAACGGGTGATGAATGTATATTTTTGGACTCTTTTTATATGTGAGCACAAAAAGTAAAGATTGTCAAGCTATCCCATCTCACAGTGAACATTTGTGCAGTATGTATGTGGTATAATCCTGTCAGGATTATGTCAAATTTGATGGAATTAAGGATAATACTGATACAGTGGATTAAGGCTCCCTGAAGCACCCTGGGGTTGGTTGCTGTTAGAGTACTGAATTTTGTTTCTCAGCATGTCAGGTGAAAGGCTTGGCCAGCTTATTATGAATACTAATAAACTAATTACTAATACTGGGTAGGATCCCACATGATACTCAAAACAGCCTTAACCTTGAGACAAGGTTCATTACCATGCTGGAAGTAACCTTTATAAGATGGATAAAGTGTAGCCATTAATGGTTGGATATGGTTGGCAACAATATTCAGGTACTCTGCAGCATGTAAACTATGCTTGATTGGTATTAAGGGGCCCAGTGTGTTCCGAGACAACATTCCCCACACCATTACACCACCACAAGGCAGGTTGGGTCCATGGATTCATGCTGTTAATGCCAATTTTTGATTTTTGACCTTACCTTCTGCTTGTAGATTCATCAGACCAGGCAAAATTTTTCCAGTTTTTAACTGTCCAGTTTCAGTAAACCTGTGCCCACTGTAGCTTCAAATACCTGTTCTTGGCTGACCGGCATGGACCCTTATGTAGTTTTCTGCAATTGGAGCTCATTCTCCTCAAGGCTGAATATGTAGTGCATTCTTAAATGCTTTTCTGCACAGCAAAGAGTGGTTATTTGAGTTACTGTATCTTTTCTGTCAGCTCAAATCAGTCTAGTCATTCTCCTCTGAACTCTCTCATCAAGGCATGTCAGGCCTGCAGAACTGTTGTTTACTGGATTGTTTTTCCACACCATTCTTCATGAACTCTAGAGACTGTTGTGGGTAAAAAAATCTGAAGAGATCTGCAGTTTCTGAAATACTTAAATCAGCTTATTTGTGCTCAAGTATGAGACGGGACCACAACCATGAGACGGGTATCTGTGTGATTTAATGCATTGTGGTGCTGCCATGATGATGCCATTAGAAGAATTAAGATAGTTCTCCAGATATGAAGCAGAACCCTTGGCCTTTTCAGTTTAAAATCCGAGAATCCTCTGCAAACATAAATTAACGACTGACATAGAGACCTACATAAAGAATGAAACTCTGATGCAGACTTCACAGGACATGAAACACTTGATTTTAAAAGACTTGCAGAGACCATGTACAGATCCTTCCTTCTGCCAGATAGCTTACTAATCAGTGCAGAGATTACTACTATACTACTGGTATGCAGCCAAGTTGAACATTTCATAGCAGTAGTCTCTGCACTGATCAGTAAGCACCCTGGTCTAGCAGAAGGAAGAGCTGGGGTATAGGGGGGGGGGGGGGAAATGAAATTTAAGATGATAAATTCTTATTTAAAAAAAAAAAGACTTAGAAGAACTGGATTGGCAGATGTCACAATTAAGGGTAATAAGTCAAGGAATGATTGTCCAGGTCTGGTATCATGATAAAAATCAGAATTCTCCAAATGATCAAATGCAAACAACCTTGAAATAGTTGGAGAAGAGATTAAAACTGAAGTAAAGAAGAGGATAATGGATTCAGCTTTGTGTAGAGAAAATGATTCTCATTAAGATGAAAAAAAAACACCAGTCAAATAGATAGTGGAAAGTTGTCAATATTTTCTTTTATTATACTACAACTACTACTACTCTTAAATTCTACCACTGTTAAGGAAAAATATGATCACACCATTTAGCTTAGTTTTGTTTCCAATTCTCACCAAAGAATGTGTATTTTTGATTAATTTGATGAGTTGCTAGTAAGAGCACGTACTCCCTTCATTGTTGTTCTTTTTTTTTCTTATTTATTTTTCTTTGCTGTTTTAATTCTTACATTTACTTCCTGGATTTAGCATTATGGTACTCTCTGAAATTCTGGAAAAAAAAAACTTTGCTAAATGCTGTAAATGTAAGGTTGCCAGAAAAAGACTTTGGCTCTGAACCACTACAGTGTTCAACTGACTGAGCTCTACAAAGCTAAGAAAGGAACAGTCTCCTTATGAATGTTTGTCTTTCAGCTTTTTCATCACCTTATGCAAATAATTTGCTGCTACCTCCTGGTTTAAATGCATGAAATCAGTACAAACACACATTAATGATATAAAACATTCCTTGCCTTTTTTTTTTTTTGGTTTGTTTATTTTGGAAATATTTGCAGTGAACACTTTAGGACAGTATGTGCCATTTTAATGCATTTCAATTTAATCTTCTCCTTAAGTAATAAACTCATTTTGATACAAACACAATGATCTACCAAACCTTAAGAAATTAATTCATTTTTTTCCAAAATATGTTTGAGCAGACGAAAGATTGTATTGTTCTTCAGATTCCAGCCACCTTTTTTTTTTTCCTTAAGTTGATTGATGCATTTAATTATAATAACAGCAGCACCCAGATCTTTTTATATTAACTATTAACAACATGATAGCACACAGAAAGCACTCAATTAGTGTGGCAAATGTATGCTATAGAAGTTGCTCTTTTAAAAAATTGTATGTGTTATTTATTAATTAACTAATTAAAGGGATTTTTTTTGCATTACTGCAAACAAACAACAAACAAAACCCCCCACCATGGAACGACTATTAAGACTATTAAACAACAAGAATAATATCAAGAATTGGGATATTAATTCATATTAGTTCATTGTGGGCTTATTTTTATTGTTTCATAAGAGCTTTTTTAAATAACTATTTTATTGACCACTGAAGAAAATTGAAATAAAGAGACTTTAATTATAAATAAATTGTCATCTTTGAATTATTTATTATTATTATTATTATTATTATTATTATTATTATTATTATTATTATTATTATTAATTGCTCTTAATCTTCAGAAACCTTTTAGGTACCGCTGACAAAATATAATAGGTAGAACATACTGTATGTAATATCCTTTTTTCACATTTTTCACATTCAATTTTTTTTGCAATAAATGTCACTGGAACTGCTATTGAAATGTGCTGTGCTCAGAATCAAGCTTTTTGACCATTGTATGGTCAATACATCTGGAAAAAAAAAAAAAAGGGACAAGAAAGAAAAACACCCGAGGTCCACTGTGAAATATAGTTATAGATCATTGATGTTCTTTGAACTATTTTGTCGCTAATGGTCTAGACATCTGGTTGCCTCTTCCAGGAGGTTAAGAATCAGCCAAAGACAGACCTAAATAATGACTACGCTATAGATGCAGGGACACAAAATCAACATTTTGCAATTGCTTATTCAAAAGTCGTGGTCTGAATTGAAGAGGATTATCTTTAATTCAAACCACCCAGAGTGGTAGCAAATGAGTTGGCTCCGAATGTTCACTATTTCTATGTAAATGATTCTGCTTGGCTGCAATAACTTGGCAGTAAGGGATGTCTTACCCTTCCGTTTACAGGCATTTATGTTTCATAATATGAGCATTACATACTTATCATTATCAGTATCATGATCACTGTAAGGTTATCCATAATGCACCTGTGTATACACACTGATCATAATGTTAAAAAAAAGTAGGGCGTGTTATCATGTGAGCAAGAGACAAAAACTTCTTTCTCATGGAGACTGGCAAGCTATATGTAAACTATGTTACCAATGCAATCTTGACTAATAGCGATATTAATACTAATAATAATAACCAAACTGAAGTAAAACTAGAACAAGAAATGAGATACAATTACAATAAACTTGCTGCAACAATCTAGCAGCACTAAAAAGTGAAACAAATCAGATGGAATTACAGAATATGTGTAGAAAGATGTATCTTCCCTAATAATTGTATTGGGGTCGTAAGCCAATTAGCTGCCACCATTATCATATAATGGTGGAAGGGTCTGCCTTCTCTGACGTGTGTCATTGTCAATGTCATGATTATGCTGCAAATGCAATATTGGCATCAGATGTGGACACTGAGAAAGTAAGCGTCGATTGCTTGACTGCCATTCCCAGTCGTATGGTCTTACGAAGCCTCTGGATTTCACTTGTGGGTCTCACATTGCTTTTGTGGCTACCGCTGTTGTGTGCATGGCTCTGAGTAGGTCTGCATCGTGTCCTCATCAGTGAACTTCCTGGTACATCAGGAGTGTCAGTGCAAACTACTGGTCCGGGCGTGTTTCATGTTCTGCCCTACTGTTTTGTGTTTTGTTTGTTTTCTTTTATGTTGTTGCGGTCGAGGGATGGTGTGAACTAGCATTCGGAGGAGTGTTGGGAACTCACTGCCCTATGGCCGGAGTGATTTGATGTGTGTGACTGGATCTAGCATTCATTCTTATTATATGGCTGTTTTTCTTTTGTTTCGTTTAAATTTTGTATTTGGTTTTGTCGCTTGATTTATTTACTGCAATTTATGTTAAGCGTGCGGACAGTTTGTTCTTTTTTTTTTCATTGTTTGTATCTGGTCAAGGGTTTTGTTTAATTTTGGGGTTATGTCTTGTTGGATTTGTTTCCTTTAATCTAGTGATGACTCTTTGTCAGTAATTTTTGTATTTACATTGTATTTATTTTCTTTTCTATTGTTTCCATGTTGCATGGTAGTGGGGCACACCCATGGAGTGATGTTGTTTTTCTAAAGATTGATGTATATATTTCTTGTGTTACAGGGTCTGGGTGCCAAAGGCAGGGAGGCCGGCTTTATTCCGTCCTAGCGGTGGAGGTGTTTCACTCACAGTCTGCTGTGTCCATAATTGGAACTTGGGGTGTGTGTGTGTGTGTGTGTGTGTGTGTGTGTGTGTGTGTTTGTGTGTGTTTGTGTGTGTGTGTGTGTGTGTGTCTGTCTGAGTGCACTGGTGAAGTAATTTCTCTGTTACAGGGAGATGAAACGTCTGATAGCCCGCCCCTGCTGGTAAGCCCCAGTTTGCAAATTTATGATTTCTCTGATCCAGCCTTATATGTTTGGCTGTGCTTTGGCCAAGGCCTGATGAGAATTTTAATGATTACATTTTAATGTGTGTGCATGCGTGCGTGCGTGTGTGTGTGTGTGTGTGTGTGTGTGTGATAATAAAGAATTTTGTTTTATACTGTTACCTATGTCTCTGAGCCCTTATTGAGTGAAACGAACTTGCGTGTCTGTTTCGTGACGCTAATTTCCCTGGGCGGAATTTCCAGGGTGGCGTAATCTGGGCAAATTTTCATTAAGTCACCTGCGGGTTGCAACATATGCAAAAAAATGTGATAACTACTCTGTTGCTAAAGGCTCTAAAATCTCATATTTCTCATATTACATATTCAAAGGTATGCTGTTGGAGGCCAGGCAGTCTCTGTCTTTGAGTGCAGCGTCAGGACAGGAAAAGGAGATCCTAATTAGAGGTCAGATATTGTTTGACTTGTGTGCATAATGTGACATTACTCAAGTCCATTATGGTCTCAAGACACATCACTCATGACTAAGGAAGAATTGAATAAGAGTGGTACTACAAATTTTTATATAGTGTTTTTTTGTTGTTGTTCTTGATGTTGTTAATGGTGTCTGTAGGCCCACAGAGCAGCGGCCCGGGCATAGATGTTTTGAAACTGAGAAAAGTAAACTGAGAGAAAATAACATTTACAGTACAATTTTAGTACAATTTTAAAAAGATATTTGTCTCTTGTCTAACAATTTTCTAAATGTGGCCTGTGTGTTGGAAGGCAACAAGCCTTAATACAGAACATAATGTTGCAGGTAAGGTCTATACTGTAACAGTCATTATGTTATCTAGCTACAGAGATAACATGACCTGCATTGATAGAAATAATAATTTAATCTTAGACACCTTTAAATTATCTGTTAGTATAAACATGAGAGGCTTGTTAGTCTCCAGTTGTCCAATCTACACTAGTTTAAAATGTTTTTTTTTTTTATCTATCCAATCAAGAAAGATATTCATTACTTATGATGATTTATTATTTATAACATGTTGATTTGAGCCCATTTTAGGTCCTGGGTAAAACAGATTTTCAGGAAAGCCATGTTTAATACTATTTCTACATTGGACTACTTTTCTCACACAAGTCTGTCAACCTTTGTCATCGCACAGTTACATTATTTTCCCCCCTCATATCTACCACAGTACATTTTTGACATTCCCAATTTTCTAACTGTTGGATATATTCATGGTCAACCACAATAGGAAAAATGGAATAGAGTTTAATTACACACTTTATTTTGCAGCTCATTCTATACACAGCAGCCTTTTCATAAGGTTACAACCCACCAAGAATGTAATGTCACCTCACACAGTTTGCTTGTGCTGAGACAATAGTCTTCATCTAAATTCTAAAAATAATTTATTTTTAGTAACACATTTATCTATTTGTTGCTGAAAATTCATTTCATGTAGTCTTCATCTTTTTGGCGTCTCTTTGGGTGACCATGTCCACAATTTCAGAATGCAATTTATGCCTCACACAGAGTGCGTTTAGTAAACAGTCTCAAGTGCAGTTAGTGTGATGAGATACAGCCTTTGTAAATTGAATTCTAAACTTAGGTGCATTGTGAGTGTATAATGCAGCCACAGCATGTCACAGTTCGTGTTGCGTCAACTCACATATGTACGTTTGTGCACACGTGGATATACTGGCTGACACATTATGCAGAAGATCCCATGCCAGGAAAAAAAAAGCAGTCACAGTGTATAAAACTGTGAAATGAAATACACAGATGGTATTGCATTTCATTTGTGATATGAGGACAATGTGACACACTGAAAAGAGAAACCATCATTGCATTACTCTTAAAATAAAGAGATATAAGAATTTAATTTCATGCTGAGAAAGAATTTAATGCTGACTGTAATGCATAAGAAGTGAATGTACTTTGTATTGAAGTACAGTGTACTCCACTAATATTGGCACCCTTAGTAAATCTGAGCAAAGATGGCTGTGAAAAATTGTCTTTATTAATTAACCTTTTGATCTTTTGTTAAAAAAAAAATCACAAAAATAATCTGCTCTCATGGATATCAACCAATTGCAAACACATGTTTAGCAAAAAATATATATCTTTGTTAAATATAGGTGTGAAATAATTAGTGGCACTCCTATGAATCCTTATGAGAAAAATATATTTGATGTATATTCCCATTGATATTTAAAAAAATAATAATAATTTAGTACACCTGAGTGACTAGGAACAGGACATTGTTCAACTATGACTTCCTGTTTCACAGGGGTATAAATATGAGGTAACACATAGGCCAAATTCCCTTAATCATTCATAACAATGGGTACGATCAAGGAATGTAGCTGTGATGTGTGGCAAAAGGTTGGTGAGCTTCACAATTTGGGAAGTGGCTATAAGAAAGTAGCAAAAGCATTGAAAATGCCCATTTCCATCATCAGGGCAATAATTAAGACGTTCCAGTTAACTGGAAATGTTATGAATATACCTGGAATTCTATGTGTGTCTATATCGTCTCAACACAGTCTGAAGAGGATGGTTCGAGTGGCCAAAAAATCTACAAGGATCACAGCTGGAGAATTGTAGAAGTTAGTTGTATTTTGGGTACAGAAAGTCTCCAAAACTACAATCTGAATTCACAAATATCACCACAAGTTTTTTGGAAGGGTTTCAAGAAAAAAGCCTCTACTCTCATCCAAAAACAAACTCAAGCGTCTTCAGTCTGCCAGACACTACTGGAACTTCAAATGAGATCGGGTTCTATGGTCCAAAATAGAAACCAAAATAGAGCTTTTTGGCAATAAGCACTAGAGGTGGTTTTGGTGTACACAGAGAGGTAGCCATATGGAAAAGTACCTCATGCCCACGGTTAAATATGGTGGTGGCTCTTTAATGTTTTGGGGCTGTTTTTCTGCCAGAGGACCTGGACACTTTATTAGGATACATGGCATCATGGACTCATCAAATAGCAAAAAATATTACATGAAAACCTGACTGCCTCTGCCATAAAGTTTAAAATAGGCTGTGGTTGGATCTTTCAGCAGGACAATGATCCAAAACATACATCAAAATCAACACAAAAATGGTTTACTGACCACAAAGGTCAAAGGCCCTGCCATGGCCATCCCAGGGCCCTGACTTGAAACCCATAGAAAACCTGTGGGCTGAAATGAAGAGGAGAGTCCACCAGTGTGGACCTCAAAATTTTAAGGATCTGGGGAGATTCTGTATGGAGGAATGGTCTCAGAACCCTTGCCATGTATTCTCCAACCTCATCAGGCATCATAAGAAGACTCAGAGTTGCTATCTTGGCAAAGGGAGGTAGCACAAAGTATTGACTAAAAGGGTGCCAATAATTGTTGCTCACCTATATTTAACAAGGATATTTTTCATAAACCTGTGTTTTGTTTGCAATTGTTTGATGTCCATGAGAGCAGAGTATTTTTGTGAATTTATTTTACAAGGTAAAACAATAAAGACAATTTTTCATAGACTTCTTTGCTCATATTTACCAAGGGTGCTAGTATTAGTGGAGGGCGCATTCAGTGCCACCCTGAAAAACAATCACTGTCCAATCACAGGACTACGTTGCACTTAGGGGAATGGCTGCAATCAGAGAATGGAAGAAGGACCTGAAAGAGTAATTGTTCAGGGGGCACTGCTATGCATATAAACGAACACACTTTATTGTTTCTTCATTCCTATTGCACTGAACCCTTTATAATAAAGCTTTTCTGAATTATTACTACTAAAACATGATAAAAGTGTTAGTATGACTAAAAATACTGACAGCTCACAGCAGGACCTAGGAGTTATGTGATCAGATTTATGATGGCTGTGATGAAAACACGGGCTATGGCCATTTCTATGCCTAATCTCCTGAAGCATGACTGGTGTTTCTTATTTTTATTCTTCCCCTTTCAAGTACAAGCGCCTCCTGCAGTGCTTACTTCATTTTACCCACCAGACAGAAAGGGGTCAGTCCCCTTTCACATTTAACTACAAGAGCCACTGTCTTGTCACAATTACTCTGGAAAGCACTATAATGTGGGAACATTGGGAAAGGAAGACTAGCTCATATAAAAATTTATTCGGACAATTCAGGGTAAGGAGTGTGGAGAGAAACTTCTGCACCTTCTCCATCATTGCGTGCATATCATTACTAGTATCTCGTGCATAAAGCAACCTTAGGGATAAATGAATAAGAGCCTGAAGCACCACTAGGGTGCACTATGAATATCTTCTTATGCCATATGATGCAGTGGAGTTCTTAGAGATACAGTGTCATGAAAAAAAATATTTGCCCCCTTCTTGATTTCTTATAATTTTGCATGTTTCTCACACTTAAATGTTTCTGATCTTCAAACAAATTGTAATATAAGACAAAGAAAATCTGAGAAAACACATAACACAGTTTTAAATGATTGTTTATCATTTATTGAAGAAGTTATCCGAAACCAACTTGCCTCATGTGAAAAAAGAAAATTATTTGAAAAAGTTTTTTTTTTTATTGAATTTATTGAAAAGGTTCATTTATTTACTTTGAATAATCTATAATGTTATGGTAGGTTCAATTAAGTGCCAAATACCAGCTGGGAACACAGAGAAACACATGACAGAAAATTTTATACATTTTATATTTTAATATACAGTGCCCTACACAAATATTGGCACCCTTGGTAAATGATTTTTTTTTAGTAACACATTTATCTATTTGTTGCTGAAAGTTCATTTCATGTAGTCTTCATCTTTTTGGCATCTCTTTGGTTGAACATGTCCACAGTTTCACAGTGCTTTTTAACATGCAATTTATGCCTCAGACAGAGTGCATTTAGTAAGCAGTCTCAAATGCAGTTAGCGTGATGAGATACAGCCTTGGAAAATTGAATTCTAAAGCAGCCTTTTAGTCAATACTTTGTACTACCTCTCTTTGCCAAGATAACAGCTTTGAGTCTTCTTCTATAAAGCCTACATGGCAAGGGATCTGAGGCCATTCCTCCATACAGAATCTCTTCAGATCCTTCAAATTTCAAAGTCCACGCTGATGGACTCTCCTCTTCAGTTCGCCCCACAGGTTTTCTATGGGTTTCAAGTCAGGAGACTGGGATGGCTATGGCAGGACCTTAATTGTGTGGTCAGTAAACCATTTTGATGTATGTTTTGGATCATTTTCCTGCTGAAAGATCCAACCGCAGCCCATTTTAAGCTTTATGGCAGAGGCAGTCAGGTTTTCATTTAATATTTTTTTATATATATTTGATAGAGTCCATGATGCCATGTATCCTAACAAAATGTCCAGGTCCTCTGGCAGAGAAACAGCCCCAAAACATTAAAGAGCCACAACCATGTTTAACTGTGACTTTCAGATTAACATGGGTGACTTCGGATTGTACCCATTGTTATGAATGATTAAGGGAATTTGGCCTATGTGTTACCTCATATTTATACCCCTGTGAAACAGGAAGTCATAGTTGAACAATGTCCTGTTCCTAGTCACCCAGGTGTACTAAAAAAATATCAATGGGAATTCATCTCAAATATATTTTTCTCACATGAATTCATAGGGGTGCCAATAATTGTTATACACCTATATTTAAGAAGGATATATATTTTTTATAAACATATGTTGTGTTTGCAATTGTTTGATATCCATGAGAGCAGAGTGTTTTTTAAAAAATTTTTAACAAAAGGTAAAATTTTCCCAGGGTGCCAATTTTAGTGGAGGGCACTGTATATCTGCTTTATACATAGATATAAATAAGCAACTAAACATAGATAAACATAAACAAAAATAAATACATAAAAGTAGTATATTAACATATATTAGCATGTTAATATACTATATTAATAGTATAATATATTATAATATATTAACATCATTAAAACAGAATGAGTTTTCTCAGACCACTGTTTCCTTGAGACCACCATTACATAGTACATTTCATGTAATGGGGGTTGAGATGGATACAATTACAGTTAATGCTTTTATTGAGAGACAAGTCCAAAAACGTAAAGCACAAACGTGGTCAAAAAACAGGCAAAAGGTCAGGCAAACGGCAAACAGGAAAAACTAGACGAAACAAGAATCAATAACCAGCAGGACAGAACAGAATCAACACCATGGACTCAACGAACACAGACACACACAATAAGTTAAACACAAACACACACAATAAGTTACACTGAACAAAGACACAAGCGGTTTAAATGCTAAAGTAATCAAAGATGGAAACAAGAAAAGCTGAGACATTAGGAAGGAACCAGTTAGATAACAAGGGCAGAGACAGGACAGAAACCAAAACAAAACACACGTGTCAGAGTAAACAAAGTCAATGACAGCCCGGAAGCACGTGCTGTCACGCTTTGGCCAGTTCATGCGCGCCTAATGCTCCTTCACTCAGTGCGAGGGGAAATCCATGACAGTACATCAACAACATTGTATTCGATTGCCATATATCCAGATTATTAGTATATAAGTTAGAAATCTAGGTTTGCGTTTACATCACATTTAGCAACAAGGAGAAGGTAACCTTGTTATTTGGTCATCATAGTGAGATAAAGCAAAGTTCTTATTCACATGGAGAAATCAGAAGTAGAGGCATTTGACCTTATCATCCCTTATCAGAATAATTGGTCACACCGTTTACATATTCATATCTCTTTATTTTCAGAAGCACGCATTTGTGAAAATTTTGGGGCAAGCTGGGTGTGGACAGGTGAGGATGAGATGGTACAAATCAAACTCGATTACAACCTGAACCACATCCACGTTAGTGAGCCCTTGATAGTGCAAAAATACGGCTATTGTGTTCTGATTTCATTATGGCCATAAGTCAGTTTACCATATATATTTTTGTTTTAATAAATATACTATAGTGTTAGTCATTGTATCAAAGGTCTATTAACCTCAGATGCATTTCTGAATCGTTCTTAGACACACATCACATGAACCAGACACACATCCATGTACACCAGTGTTTCATTCCACAAGAGCTGAGTGCATAAAATGCGACCCCACATGCCCTGTTGCATTGCTTATGCCTCTGCTACTAGGTGATGGAGTCATTATATTTTCAGGTTATGTGTGTGTACATGTGTCTGTCAGTCTGTCTGTCTGTCTGTCTGTTCAACCATTCAAGATTTTGTAATGGATCCAAACTGGGCCACAGCAAGGTCTAAAATATGTCTAAAATAGGTTTTCTTCAATAGCTTCTTTCCTGTTTGAAGTATAGCTTAAGGGTATTAACAAGAAGGACTACAGTTGTTGGCATCTAGTTCTACTTGTTTACATTGTGTCTCTGTTTAAGTTCATAAGTGCGCAGAGTGTTTGTAGCTACTTACATACATACACGCATACATATAAGTATGCTACTTATACTTACTAATAAGAGCAAACACCATTATGTAATTTATTCACAGGGTGGAATATAAAGATGGGAATATAGAGGCAGATTTAGCAAGAGATATCAATAAAATGAGTCACTGTGGTAAATAATGGCTGACCTTGTTTATTCACCATCTCATTCCCCGTAACCATCCTCAAATGTATTGTGTAATGCATTTCAGATAAGATAAAAATAAATAAATAAATAAATAAATTTCTTGTACAACATACACAATTGTAAACGCAGCCTATTCTGTCATACACATACATCTCATTTACTAGTGTCCTCTTTGAGTTAAAACACAGCCTGCCACAACTTTAGCGCTGTGTTGAGTGGTGATTAAGTACGATGTTGTAAATGCAGGTGGAACATAGTTCCCCAGTGCTGATATTGTACATTATAATGAAATACAAGTCTGGTGGTGTGGTTGGAACATGTATGATGAGGATTGGAAGGATGGGCTCTGTATGATTGTGAATTTGAGACTTTTGAGATGTTTGAAGATGATTCTCAGCTAGGACAGATCTCTTTGTATTACAAAACCCCCAACTTCCAATTTAGTATTCAGAACCCAGACCTAGGCTCAGTATTTAGTCGCTCAAAGATGAAAACCATTTGATTAATCAGCCATTTTGTTAAATAGCTCTTCTCTTATGTGAAGGTGTAGCTCTTGGGGTTCATGGGCATAGAGTTATGGTGAATTTAATACTTTCACTGCAAAAAATTACATCTTAAATGACATCAAGTGGAAATGCCATGAATATATTCAAATTTATCTAGTATATCATATTATAAGATTACAATATACCAAATATAAGATTATTATACCTATTGTAAGCTATTTGTACTCATGTCAAGCTTGAATAGTCTTGTTCTATTGGCAGATAATGTTGCTCATTTTAAGCATTTACTTCTAGAAAGAAGCAAAATGACATTCCAATAGAATAAGAAAACTTCAAGGTTGAAATGAGTAATAATGTCTAGAAATAGGTTTAATGATCTTATATTTGGGTTATTATAATCTTATAATAAGAAATACAAGACAAATTTGACTATATCCAAGATATTTTCACTTGCTAAGATCACTTTTTTTGCAGAGCAAACATGATCTGCAAGGAAAAGTCATCAGAAGGAAACTTTACCAGTGATCTTATCATAAATGTAAGAATCTAAGCTATGCACAACCATATCTAAATAAGTTAGATGCATTTTGGAAACAAGTGTTGTGGACTGATAATGTAAAAATGAAACTCTTTGACCACAACCTCTGAAGGATTGATAAAGGATAAATAAAAAAGGATAAATAAAGGGATAAATAAATACCACCAAATACACCAAAGGATAAATAAATAAATAAATATTTATTTATTTTTACTATTTTAAGATCATCCAATATAAAATAAGTGTGCATCAAAATTAAGATTTTAAAATAGTTTACTGCAGAGGTTGTGTTTACTTGTTTGTATGGAAGTGAAATTAATTTGGATATTGGGTACATGATCCAAAACAAGGAAATCAAAGCAGTAGAAGACTTGAGAGAAATACAAATTATTCATTTATTTATTTTCAGTAACTAATTTATCCTGGTCCGGGTTGCAGTCCTGGCACAAAGTGGGAGAATTCACCCGGGATGGGGCACAGTCCATCACCGCACAAAATGGACACACAAATTCACAAATACATTCATACCTAGGGGCAATTTAGCATATTTTGGACAGTGGGAGGAAACCAGTTTGGAGAATCCAGAGTTAACCCAGATGAACATAGGGAAGCTCCATACAGATAGTAACCTGAGCTCAGGATTGAACCCATGACCCTGGAGTTGTGAGGCAGCAATGCTACCCACTGTGCCACCAACTATTACTCATTTGAATTATTTTAGTTATTTTATAACAATTATAGTTTTTTCCAGAGTGAACAGGTGATGCTCTCATCCTCCCTACCTACTACAATTACATCTATGCCAAAAGAAAAGACACAAAATGTCAATTCTTCTATGAAAGTACTGTAGCTGTGATCCAATCTATAAGATTGTGCAAGTCACATGCTTGTGAAGTGCCAGTCATCACAAATATGTGTCTCTGCATGCTGTACTGCAACTGCAGGAGGCAAGAAGGATCTCTGTTTGGGTTCTATAGCTCACTACTCACATTGATTGTTAAGGTCTGAGATACCTGAGAGCACAGAACAAACAAAAAGAAAGCATCCAAGCACTTTGCTTGTCCTCCATCTCTAGGTCCAGAAGACCGATGCCAGGAAATCCAATGCTTGAGCTTGAATCTGTAAGAGCTCTGACAGAGAAATAGGACACAGAATGATCCAGATTCCCGATGCACATTAAAGAACCTTACAATTCAAGAACATTACAATATCACTCCTATAAACTCAGTGCAGTTCCCCTATAGAATAAGCATGATTTTTTTTTCCATCAACAGCCAAAGTCCAAACAGCCACTAACAGCTAATGTAATGTTCAGTCCATGTTTATTTGGTCTTCACACTTTTCCCTGGGCAGTCAAACCATATGCTAAAGTTGTGATTAAAACATTTGAAATTGCCTGCAGCTTCTGAATGCTCCATATGACATTAGCCTTCCTATCTCATGTCATGCCCCACACATTGTCTAGAGGGCAATTCATTGCCATTATCGTGACCTGAACTGAACATTACGCTCACGAACCAGTTGCTTAATTTTCATAACCCTGCTTCATAACCCCTACTCGGCTCCACAGTCAAAGTAATGGCTTTAAACAATATATCATAGAGCGTGCTTACTGTACAGCAGGGAATTTTGTAACAAAGAAACAAACAAATAAGGAAAGATATTTCCTATTTTATATAGATATTGTGTTTTCACTATGACTGTTGACTTTTTCTTTAGTAGATTAATACACATACCTAATACACAGGTTTGCCAGTTTATGTGTGTTTGGCTCAGATAAGTAGGCCATATACCGGTTCCCTTTGGGCCCAACCTCCAATAAAAATTAAGAAATGAATACAAATAATCAAACAGAACTTTATAGTTACAGTTTATTCACAACATTTACAAATTACACCATGACTGCAAGCTCCAAGCATTTTCAACTGGTGCCGATATGTTTAAGATTGAGATTTCAAACTACAAGGTGACGAGGTTCTGCATCTTTGATTTATCCAGGTAGGACAAATGAAGAACACACTGTCCGATAAATGTTGAGATTTTTTTTTGTGCAAAATGCACCCACCCACACTCCATTTACTCCCAGTGAAGCCATGCATCCGGGACGAGACTCTAAATAACATGTTAAAACACCTAACAGACACTAATTGACACACAGGCTTCCCGTTGTGTCCATTGGTGATGTGTCAGGGGCTTCAAAGGAGTTTTTCATGAAGGCTGTGCTGTTCACTGGAAAGAGTTAGGCTTTAATGAATGAGAAGTGCGATATTGCAGTGAAATATTTGATCATTTGATTTGCTAAAATATTGAATTACACAAGACTATTAAATAATATATACACTTTGGTAAACATTTTATTGCCGCTTTTTAATAAAATGTTAGGGGAAGCCAGGCTTCTTGTGTAGTCTTTGTTACTCTGTTACTCTCTTGCTGTAAATGGTGTGCATGTATGTGCATGCATAAGTAACATTAGAGTAGGACCACAGAGCAAAACCATACACTTGTACAGTTATCTATTAGACTGAAAAAGAAGATTGCTTAATTCAGTTGAGTCAATTCTCGAAAGAAGAGCAAGGATAAATTAAGTGAGGAGAAACTGTTGCTGAAAATCTCTGTCCGCCACCTCAGTTCGAAGTATTGTGTGAAATGTGTCGAGCAGCATTGGCTTACTGTACTTTAAAATAAGTCTCAATTTGGATTCCTTTGTTATTTGACAAGAGTGAAAAGTCATAGATGTACTTTTATTGTGTTACCTTGACTAAGCCCTATCTTACTTTCAATAAAAAAAAAAATAGATAAAAAAATGTTACATTTTTTATTGATTCAAATGTTAACAAACTGACAAATTACTTTTTTGTTTGTTTGTTTGTTTGTTTTGTGGAACCAATAACAATAGCACTACTGAGAAAAATTACAAGCATGAAGTAGAGGCTGGATCTGATTTCTTTCTAGCCCAGAGTGTAGAGTCCTTCAAGTCCAGGCTGTCCTTCACAGTGCTGTTAAGTGATTGCACAGAGAAACATGCCTCCTATTTGTTTCCATAATCTAGAAACAAACAGACTATTCATACACAGTACAGAGAATACAGAGGGAGACCTGGCAGAACTGTGTTTTGTGTTCCTGAGGTTGAACAAAAGACCAGACTAATGGGAAATGCAGCTTTCTGTTTACCATGCTTAAAAAATTAGAAAGTGCAAATAGTGCTGTCTGTCTGTTTTTCAGTGAGTGTGTTCCTGTGTGTATGCATTATAGTTCTGTAGTTTGCCTTCCCATACAATAAATAGCATGAGCAGTTGTTGGGAGTATGAATTTGTGTGTGTGTGTGTGTGTGTGTGTGTGTGTGTGAGAGAGAGAGAGAGAGAGAGAGATCTTTAGTAAGGTGAGTTGATAGTTTGTATCTGGCCAACACAGTATTTTGCTCCATCAAAGAAGTTGATGACTCCTGAGGTATGGGGTGCGCCATTTATGCTGAAAGTTATTTTTGTCTTTGTATGCTATAGAATTACAATTTCCCTTTACTGGAACTGAGTCCAAGCCTGTTCCAGCATGATGATGCCTCTATGCACAAGCAACAGTCTATCAAGACATGCTGCGCCAAGGGTGGTGTGGAAGCACTCGAGTGGCCTGCACAGAGCCCTGACCTCAACCCCACTGAACACCTTTGGGAAGGACTAGAACACCAACTGCACCACAGGCCTCCTCACCACACAGGCCTGACCTCACTAATGCTCTTGTGGCTGAATGAGCACAAATCCCCACAGCCACACTCGAAAATCGAATGAAAAGCCTTTTGAGAAGAGTCGAGGTTATTGTAACAGCAAAGGGGGACTAAATCTTGAATGGGATGTTCAAAAAGATGATGGTCAGGTGTCCTCAAACCTTTAGCCATAGCGTGCATGTGTTCAAATTATTGTATCATAAAAGCTGATCTGAGTCCGTACAGTAGGACATCCTCAGAACATATGGATTAAGTGTGTTTAACTTTTCTACAGAAAATAGTGTTACTGTATCTTGCATTTCATGTTACCACAGAGATATAAAAACAGGCAGACAGATAAATACACACAGCCACAGGATCTTTATTTGATAAAACCCAGTCGCCGACTGCTTCTGACACACAGCACAAGCGCGTCAGCACAGCTACAGCTTAAACAGAGACTTATACCTTGCCCCTTTGTAAACATTCCACATGAACTCCTCCAGGGTTGGAAAGCTTATTTTTGATCCCTTAAGGCAAAGTTTCACTCTATTAAGTCACAAAGGATATCCTGTCTGCTCGTTCTTACAGCCTGTCCACTCTGTGACAAATCAGATTTCAGCCTTGTACTACAGACAGCACATGTAGGGCTATATTTATGTGCCAATGTATGTGGCATGTTGCTATTTTGTCTGGGCTCAAGCTTGTGCTCTGTTCCCATTTTGTATGGTTGTAAATTAATAGAATTGTGTAACAGTACAAAATGGGGATTTGATGTTCAGAAACCACTGAAGCAGTCAAATGTTGGAACATGTTTTTGGTTTTAAAAGAGTGAGATGATATTGTCCACATTTGAGAAGCATAATCTCCACGATTTATTAAGAAATAATATTACCATTCTAAAATAACTCTCTTAATTACTTCAGCAGTATCAATTCTGTTAAGATACCTAGACAAGGTCTATGGATACCTAGGATGGTCTATGGATACCTAGGTCTATGGATACCTAGGATACCTAGACAAGGTCACCTTTATGGTTTAACTTTTACTTTCTCGCATGACCTTGTTTCATGTTTCATGTTTCGCAATGCTCTTAAAAGAATGAGTTTGAAAACTCTAAGTGAAATTGAAGAGTATATCACACTGCCGAGGTCTAATGTCTTGTTTGTGTGTGTGTGTGTGCTTTGATCAAGGGTGTCCCTAATAATCAATATGCCTATAGAAATATCTTAGACATTCAGTAGTTTTGTAATTTGCAAATAACTGTGTAGATTCATGCCTTCATCTGTATTTGTATTAAGTCAAGAAAAAGCATTATTTCCAATGTGTGTTATGTAATCCCAGCTGGGTCATTCTTTAACTGGGGTGACAAACAAGAGGCAGAATTCATAAAAATGCTTGTTTTTTTAAATAATAAAATTTATTGCTATGCATTTAAAATTAGTTTAATATGCTATATCCAGTAAAATGGAAGCTTAATGACATTTAGATTTTTAAATCATTTTAATCAAATACTGGTGACACAACCACTTATGTCGATGGATAAGTATTTGAAGTAAAATTCTGGTTTGTTCTAAAATGAGGAGTGGAATATTAAAAAAAAAAAAAAAACCTTTAAGTATTCCATTTCATTGTTTCAATTAAATTTCAGATTTTAAAAGAAATATGTTTAAATGTTCATCTTGTGCTGCCAAAGATTTTCTTTATATATATATATATATATATATATATATATATATATATATATATATATATATATATATATATATATATATATATATAGTACCACCCTGAGGGGGGGGTACTGTCGCGACGGACCGACAGCCAGCGCGCAGGAGAAGAAAGGCGCTCCTTCCCCAACTGCCGCACCGGCACGAAGCGGACAGCCTCGTGCCAAACACACCAGCAGCCAGAAGGACCGTCACGGCGGGGCGGGACCGCTGACGCCACGCCGGCCGGTGATTGGGGAGTCAGGCGGGAAAAGTCCACCAATCAGGCGACAGAGGAGGAGGATAAAAGGGCGCGCTTCCGGCCATACAGGAAGAGGGAGACCGACGGTAAAGAGACGGAATCCGTGCGTGCTCTTCAGCGGCCTACAGACGCGCCCATGCGGGGTACAACGGTAACCTTGACTCACGCCGACCACTAACCTCTCTCTCTCTCTCTCTCTCCTCTTCTCCCCGAAGGTGTGAGCGCGGACGAGACCACCGGGCGGTGAAAACGCACACTCCGGTGGATGACGGCACGGGAGACCCACGCCCTTGCCTCGGGAACCCCGACACGCCCTCAAGAAGGTCACGCGACAGCCACACCCCAACGAACCCCCACGCACTAACACACACACGCCCCCCTCACGTCGGACACTTCGCACTAAGCTAAAAATAAAACCCCCCTGATCACTGAAATCTGTCTCTTGTGGGTCTGTGCTCTGCCCTCTCCCTGAGCCAACTCCCTACACTGGTGGAGGATGCAGGCATAGGAGCACAGACTCGCCTGCAACGAGCACAAAAAAAAAAAAGGGGGGACCCTGAGAGAGGAAAAAAAAAAAAAAAAAAAAAGAGAGAAAAAAAGGCGAAGACAACCATGGATCCCACACTGAAGCACCTGCTGGAGCCTCCAGCAGCAAGCAGTGACCCAGCGGCTCGCCGAGAGCCTTCAGCTCGCCACCCAGGCGCTGATTGACCTGAGGACGGAGACCCCCGCAGCCACCGTGCCCCTCCCCAACCCGGGCCGCGAGATCCGCCACCTGCTTCCCCCCCTCGGCCCCGAAGAAGATCTTGAGGCGTACTTTGAGACCTTCGAGGGTATTGCCCGCCGGGAAGGATGGGATCGCGACGACTGGCCTTGCGCCCTCGGCCCCCTGCTCACGGGAGAGGCGCGGACGGCCTACTACGCCCTCGAGCCAGAGGAGGCTGCCGACTACGCCGCCATGAAGGAGGGGGTCCTGGCATGGTGTGGGCGAACCCCCTACCAGGCGGTGACAGACTTCCATCGCTGGACTTACCGACCGGGGGCCCGACCACACGGCCAGCTGAACACCCTCCTCCGGATCACCAAGAGATGGCTCCGGCCGGACCAGCATACCGCCGCGGAGGTGACAGAAAAAGTGGTGGTCGACCGCTTTCTGAGGGCGCTACCCCAGACAGAGCGCCAGGCAGTGGGGGCACAAGCCCCGACCACGCCCCAGGAGCTCCTGACAGCCCTCGAACGAACTATGGCCACCCTGGAGCTCGGCCAAGGTGAGCAGCCGACCCTCGACCGACCCCGCGGTGCCCCTGGCCCCCGGCCCGACCGCCAGTCCCGTCCCCACGCCTGGTGGGCTCGCCAGAGGTCCAGGGCGCCCTCCACCTACAACAGCCGCCACAGGCCCCGTCCCTGACGGTGTGGGTCGAGGGGAACCCGGTAACCGCCCTGTTGGACACCAGGAGCACGGTGACCCTCGCCCGGCCCTCCATCCTACCCAAGGGACGTCGCCCGGGGGGAGTCCTCACCGTAACCTGCGTCCATGGGGACACCCGGGAAGTTCCCGCAGCTGAGGTCCAGATCCGGGGCGAAGCCGGGGTCTGGCCCCTCCAGGTGGGCCTGATCCCTGAGCTCCCGGTGCCCCTGCTCCTTGGGAGGGACTGGCCCGGATTCCCGATGGGACCGACAGCCGAGCCCTTGAGACCGCGGCGACGCACGAAGAGGAGCCGGGCCCGGCAGGCCTACCTGGCCCAGGACAGCGGAGAGACCTCCACGGAAGGTAAGACCCCCCAACCCACTAACCCTCTGTGGTCTGTCTTTTCCCAGGTGAACCGGGAGGGGAAGTTCGGACGGGAGCAGAAGGAGGACGACCGTCTGAAGCACTGCTGGGCCCAGGTGCGACTGATAGAGGGGGTCGACCAGAGCCCCGACCTGAGACTCCCCGCTTCGTACTTCCTCGTCCGGAACTGGCTCCTCTACCAACGGGCCTGCCGCCGCGGGGAGCAGGTGGACCTACTGGTGGTCCCCAAACCCAGGACACCCACCGTCATGCATCTGGCCCATACACATCCACTCGGCGGCCACCTGGGGCCACGAAACACCCTGGAGAAGCTGAGGGATCGCTTTGTGTGGCCCGGGATGGACGCGGATGTCCGGGCCTTCTGCCAGCAATGCCCGCAGTGCCAGCACACGGCCCCACGGCCGCCCCCCCCAGCTCCCCTTATCCCTCTACCCATCATCAGCGTCCCCTTCGAGCGAGTGGGCATGGACCTCAGGGGCCCCCTACCCAAGTCTGCCCGGGGCCATGAGTACATCCTGGTCATTGTGGACTATGCCACTCGGTACCCCGAGGCGGTGCCACTGCGCAAGGCCACCTCCCAGAACATCGCCAGGGAGCTGGTACTCCTGTTCAGTCGGGTGGGGATTCCAAAGAACGTGTTGACCGACCAAGGTACACCTTTTGTATCTAAATTAATGGCCGACTTGTGTCGATTGTTGCAGGTGAAGCACCTCAAGACGTCGGTCTACCACCCCCAAACCGACGGGCTAGTCGAGAGGTTTAACCAGACTCTCAAACGGATGCTGCGCCGGGTGGTGGACAAGGAGGGGAGGAACTGGGACCTCCTCCTCCCCTACGTGCTTTTCGCCGTCCGAGAGTGCCCCCAGGCGTCCACGGGCTTCACCTCCTTTGAGCTCCTGTTCGGCCGGCGCCCGCGGGGACTGTTGGACATGGCACGTGAAGCTTGGGAGGAGCAACCGTCCCCCTTCTGCTCGGTCGTCGAATATGTGCAGGAGATGCAAGCGAGGATCGACCGGGTAGCTCCCATAGTCCGGGAGCACATGCACGCTGCGCAGGAGGAGCAAAGAAAAGTGTACAACCGCCCAGCACAGCCCCGAGAATTCCAGCCGGGGGACCGGGTCCTCCTGTTAGTGCCCAGCAGCGCCTGTAAGTTCCTGGCCCGGTGGCAAGGCCCATATACAGTCCTCGAGCGCCGGGGCCCGGTCAACTACCGCCTGCAACAGCCCGGTAAGCGTGCGGAGGAGAAGCTCTACCACGTGAACCTCCTGAAGAAGTGGATAGAACCGGCCCCAGTAGTGTCGGCGTACGCAACCCGGGACTCGGACCATGGCAAGCGTACCTTGGTCGGGTTAGGGGAGGACCTCACCCCCGCCCAGAGACAGGAGCTCACTGAGCTGATCGACCTGTTCTCAGATGTGTTCTTGGCCTCCCCGGGGATGACCCAGCTGGTCCAGCACGAGATCAAAACTCCCCCCGGCGTAGTGGTGAGACAACGGCCCTACCGTGTCCCAGAGGCCCGACGCAAAGCCATTGAGGAGGAAATCAGTCGGATGCTACGGGACCACGTCATAGAGGAGTCCAGCAGCCCCTGGTCCAGCCCCATCGTCGTCATGCCAAAGCCAGACGGGAGCATGCGGCTGTGCAACGACTTCCGGAGACTGAACCAGGTGTCCGAATTCGACAGCTACCCCCTCCCCAGAGTGGACGACCTCGTCGAAAGGCTGGGGAGGGCCCGGTTCATTTCCACCTTGGACCTGACCAAGGGCTAGTGGCAAGTTGCGCTGGCGCCGGAGGCCAGACCCAAGACGGCCTTCAGCATGGCCACCGGCCACTGGCAGTACCGGGTTCTCCCCTTTGGGCTACACGGGGCACCCGCCACGTTCCAGCGGTTGATGGACATCCTCCTGCGGCCCCACTGCACATTTGCCACTGCCTACCTGAAATCTGTCTTTTGTGGGTCTGTGCTCTGCCCTCTCCCCGAGCTAACTCCCTACAATATATATATATATATATATATATGTGTGTGTGTGTGTGTGTGTGTGTGTGTGTGTGTGTATGTCACATAATTGAATGTAATGGAGGTTAGGATGGATGCAAAAGCAGATAAGAGTTTTATTAAAGAGAGGCAGGCAGACAAATCCAAAACATGAGACAATAGTGTGGTCAAAAAACAGGCAATAGGTCAGGCGATCGGCAAACGGACATAAACGAATCGAGAACGAGGGTGATTTTATATATATATATATATAAAACAGTTTTTATTCTAAAATTTGAAATTCACTTTAAAGTCTAAAACTTTCAATTATAAGATTAAATGGCTCTGAAGGAAGGAAATTTCAGATGTGAAGTAATACCACAGACATAATAGAACACCACAGACTTCATATTGCATAAAAGGTGTAATTATTAAAAGTTTATTGAGGAAAATAATGAAACTCATCATGAGTAAGATTACAAGAAGAATCTACTCTGCTAAAGCAACAACATTTAGAGAAAAACAGTATTAAAAATTTTTATTGAAATGAAAACAATCATGAAATTTATCCGGAGTAAAATTACAGTCTGCTCTGATAAAATATTTAGAAGAAAAAAAAAAACATGTTTAAAATACAAAGAGGAAATTAGTAGAAGAGCATTACTTGAGAGAAAAAAAAAAGATGTATATCACATCACTTCTCATCACTTGCAACCTGTTTCTCACTCCTTAACAAAAAATTGTTTGCACAGTGGAATGTGGTGTAATCAGTGTGATCTATTTAAATAAAGAGAGAATAAAAAAATTCAGAACATCTTCAGTAAATAAAATGTAAAAATCCACATACTTATTTACCACAAATCATTCAAAACAGCTTAATGGCTGGGCCTATTTATTGCAGTGTATTCCTTATTAGCAGTATCACTATTTATTTGTTTTAGATTTCAAAGAGTTTTTGAAGGCATTCCCATATTCCCTCTTGATCTGAACAGACCTTTTGTTGACAGGTAGTGACACTGGCATGAAACAAATTACCTGATCATCACTGTACCATGAATGTCATCTGTTGGGCTTGGCCAACAAAAACTTTTTTATGTCATTCCTGTGCATACATTTGATTTTGATGTTGTGGTCCTCCACTTCTTGAATGATACTAGCTTACGGCTGTTCATTGTAATTAAGAACACACCACTCTCCAATGTGTTTACTGTCTATGACCTCTGGACAAAGTGAACAAGCTAATGATGATTGCTCAGTTGTTACAAGATTTTCCTTTTTTTATGCTAAGAGATGCCTCTTGCATAACATGGGCAATCATACACCCTTTTCAGCCTGGCAAAAACAACTTATGTCTCGATATTTTAGAGAGCTGGGTTCAGTGCGCACCACTTGATGAATTTTCATCGTTCCTTTTATGGTGCTCAGTGGTAGCACTTCTTCCATCATTTGTACCTAGGCATCAACATCCTCTTCTCCAAAATAAAACAGTTGTACCACTGATCCAGAATATTTCAAATGGTAAAAGAGAGATTCTGCACTGGGCAAATCTTGTCCTTGCCTAACTAAATTGTCTGCAGTTCTTTTAAGTGTTCCGCCGATCCCATCTTGTGCCCCCTTGCCATGACTGGCTTCAAAGAAGTTCCAGGTGGCTGTGGAAAACCCTTTCTTGAAAGGTATAGTGGACAAAAGATAGAAATTGGCTTTCTGCTTGTACTGTGAGGCTGGGCCATCACTTAAAAAATGCAGACATGTCACATTTGGATGTTCCTCTTGGATCATTTTACGAACAGGATCCAAGTGGGACCAAATACCTAGAGGGTCATGTCTTCTGCTTGGGGATATAATGCAGAAGGTCACCAGTGCTGGCTCAGCCTGGATATAAAACACACCTGTATGAAGTGTTGCCTGTTTGTGTGATCCCCTAAAATCAACTGCCTTATCTCCTTTGCATATTTGCAGGAGTAATTTTCACTGAAATCTACATGGATGAGGCATTCATTTGAACCAGGTTTTCATGCAGTTTCCTGTACATGGAATACTGCCATCTGATGTTAAAGATGTGTCCACAGAAGTTGAACAACCTGTCCTGAAACTAAGTCACAAGCTCATCCTCTGTTATAGCTATTTCCTTTTTGATTGTAACAGTGGAGATATCACAACCATTCTCATGACTCATCTTTTAAAGGGACCACTGAGTCTGATTTACCTCTTTGTTCTGAGGGGATCTGAAGAGTGCACACGTAGTCATCTTGCATTCTTTGCATTGGACACATGTACACTACTTTTTTGTCATATCCCCATTTCCTCCACATTTTTGGAAGCAAGGATGACAAGTGAAAACAGCATGCCTGCCATATACTGCAAGTTCTCATGTGTTTTGCAGAGGCAAGTATCCTGGTCATCCTCTTTTGACAGTGTAACCCAAAATATTGGGCACAAAAAAAGAGTAAGACACATGCTTATGCTCTGCACTGAACTTCTTGTGGCGGTTGACCATTGTGTCACAGAGAATTCTTCTTTGCTTTTTTATTTTTCTTACAGTGACTCTCCTCTTCTTTCTGGTGACAACTCGACTTACATCGTCTCTCAAAAATAACTGTTTGAGAGTACTCCTTAGGCCTTGAGAGATTCCATTCTTCTGTCTTATGAAATCAAGTTCTCCCACATGTTTTCCACCTTTAATATGAAAATGACAATCTGTTTTTGGCAGAAAAGCTGTAATTTATACTTCTTGATCAATTTTCCACAAATCAGCAATGCATAAATTTGTTTGACCCTCTCTTTTTTGCTGCAGAATATCTTGCCTTAATTTCACTTAACAGAGAGAAGTGAAACATAAGTGTTTTTATTTATTTATTTATTTATTTATTTATTTATTTTTACCAATGATGAGGCATTGCTTCCCTTAAGAATGCTTATATTGTTTTGGTTGCAGGGCTCTTAGGATTAATTTTCAGCAATCTCTTCTTTAGATATTTTGTATTTTGCTGTCTTTTTTCTCCCTTACAAGTTTATGTTGCAGCTTTTTTTTCAGCTGTCCGTAGCATTGCCTTCTTTCTCGATGGATTTTCTTTTTTCCACTGATTTTTTTTGCCTGCAATATGTCAAAATACAATTAAGCCATGTGTCAACATTTACAAATAGTTGAGTACATAATTTCATTATTTACATATAAAATATGATTTTCAGTTACAATCCCTTTTATTTGTCCTAAAACCTGACCTGGATGTGCTGGGTATCCTCCTTGGACTATCTGAACTTGATGGTGTTTCTTGTGAAGTCAAGGCTCTCTGTTGTGACTCTCTGCTCTTTCTTGCCTTGTATTCTGTCTTATATACTCGCCAGTTCTTCCTTGCTGGTTTCTTTCCCCTCTCTGAGAGATCTCCTATTCTCAATCTTTTTTTGCACTCAGTGTTTTTTTTAAATAGATCTGCTGTTTCTTTTGGAAGTGCTCTGCTCTTCGAACTAGGTCTGAATCTCTATGCTGTCTATAAAGACACTGCTTTTCAGCAGCAGTTAATCTTGCCTTACCTGACAAGAGTGATAAAATTATATGATTGTGTCCTAAGGCAAAATTTATGCTTTTTATTAAAAATACCAAATTTCTGGTTGTCTGTGGAGTCACTATGGAGTCTGTTGTGTTACCAGGAACACCACAGACAAATCAGCACAAATCCAGAATTTTCTAAAATGGAGGCTGCCATCATGATGATTTCAAGATCAGGGGACATTTTTAGTAAAATATGTCGGATCTCTTATCAACATAGCACCACAGACACTAATCAAGTGTGACCTGAAATTGTCAGGAATTTAGCTAAATTTAAGAAAATTAGTAAGGATGAATGTTCTTACCAAAAACCCCTCAGAAAAACCAGCACTTGCAATGACCTTTACAAACAGGAAGTAGTCTTAAACGAATTCCCCCTTTTCTTAAAGGGATGATATCCATTGTTGTAACACCACAGACATGAATTTGGGGGACACAATTTTTTCTTTAAATATAATGAAATATGTATTTTTTTAAAGCAATTTAATTTAATTGTGCATGTTAAATAAAATCTATATTCACAATGTAACCACTTTATTTGTGTTAAAAATGTTATATTGTTGCAATTACATTCCATGATACCTCTCTGAGGTAACATTTTGTTACACATGAAGTCTCTCAAACTCAATTAAATATGTATTTTAAAACAAAAATGTAACTTTTGTGTTTACTCTACAAAATACAAACATGCAAACATTTTATGATTTATTGGTATTTACAGTTTATTTCAACTGTTGCAAAGTAGAGGGATACCACTTGCCACTGCAAATAAAGACACAGCTTCTCCATCCTCACATACAGGGAGGCAAGTTTCAGAGCAGTGTCTTAGTTTCATAGCTTTGCTGAGCTGAATTTTACCCAACAGTCACAAGATGGTCTACCCAGCTAGTGTCACTGAGGTAGGAGACATTTAATAGAATTGCCATTCTCCCTGTAGTATAAGAGCTGAGCTTTAAAAGCATAATCAATGTAATAAATGCATACCACTGGATATTTAACTTTTTGCACTTCACCTGTTTCCCTAGGGGTTAGATTTTTGCACACTTTGGGTGCAACTCATTTTGGATGCTGCAAAGAACTATTGAGATTTTTTTCTTTTTCAATCAAAATGATATGTATTCTATCTTCTATTATTTTCAAATGCAGCAAACACAAAGGCAGATTCTGATCCAGTACACAGTAAAGAAACTGATGAATAAATGGAACTCAAACAATAGGCACTGCATGGAAGCTGATTGTTGAGCAAGACAAAGCCAAATTTTCTTCCTAGATTCGGATTCTTGATGCTGATGCTATTGATTTAAACTCAGTGCCTGTCATGAATGTGCTGCAGTCTTTTTCCCCTGTCAGCAAATCATTTTGTAACTGGCTACGCCCAGCCGTGCAAATTCTCTGAAGCTCCGATCAACTGGCAACATTTTTCATTTAACTGTTTGTGTGTGTGTGTGTGTGTGTGTGTGTGTGTGTGTGTCTTGTTCTTGTTTTTACCCTGAGCCATATCCAGTGGTGGAAGGGACCAGGACAGGGGAGGAAATCCAAATAATCATCTCTTGGACATCTCTTATAGATTGGCTGCCTATTCTGAGTACAATTTTCTCATTGGCTGCCTATTCTGAGTACAGTTTTCTCATTGCCTTTGACTTAGTTTCTGCAGTGTGTTCATAGGAGAGTTTTATGCCAGTGCACAGAGGGAAAACAACCTACCCAGTGCTGTTGAAAGGCTGAGGATAAAGGATCCAAACAATTTATTTTCTTGGTAGGAAATGCAGAAATTATGTCTTAAGTTTCAGGTTCTATTCCAACTATTCCAGACATAAAACTTTTTTTGATTACATATTTTCATTAGCGTGGTTAATTGTATTTTCAACTGCTTACATTTTTTATATCCATATTTTTTTTCTTTATATTTTATTTTGAATGTATAACAAATGTATAACAAATTTTGCTTGTATCTTTCTCATTTGTAAGTCGCTTTGGATAAAAGCGTCTGCTAAGTGAATAAATGTAAATGTAAATGTGAATGTATCAAAAGTACAGCACACACCAATAAAATATACTGAATTCCAGTTGTTCTACAGAAGAGCTAGATTAGTTTAATAAAATTAGTCAATTTACCACCAAGTTTTCATTCCACAATGAATCTACAAATGTAATGGATTGGCATAAATATTTTTACAGCCTTACGCATGAAGGGATCAGGTTTTGGATTATTAACGATTTTAGTCCTTCGGACCATTGTGTTCTGACTCAAAGCTCTCCCACACTTTTCACTCCTCAAACCCTCTCATCAGTGTGTCAACATTCTCCTCTTCTGTGCCTCTGTGCTGATGTCCAAGTTGGCCTTGATAAATGTGGACAAACGGCTATTTAGTAGCAGGTTTATTGTGATTTTCTGTTTTGTAATTGTAACCAAAAATCCTTTGCCATGCATTTACTTTATTTCCAGTTTGCTAAAATATTTTGAAAGCTTTTTCTATTTTATCTGTAATAAAAATATGATTAAATATTTATATTATCATCATTATGATAGGGTGTCATGGTTCAGTGGGTAGTACTGCCAAATCATAGATCCAGGGTCCTTGTTTTCCTGAGCTTGGTTTATCAGAGCATTTTCTCCATGTTTTTCATTGGGTTCTTGGGTTTCCTCTCACTTCCCAAAAGCACATTAGTAAGTGGATTGGCTTGTCTAAATTGCCTCCAGATGTGAATGAGCATGCAAATGTGTGTGTATGGTGCATGGTGCGCTGTCTTCCTTCCAGGGCTTGCACCCAGTATTCCTGGGATATGCCCTGGATCCACCATGATTCTGATGTGGATAAAGTGATTAGTGAAAGTAAATGAGTGATATTGGTATGCCATTAAGATACATACACTATATGGCCCAAAGTTTGTGGACACTCAACCATCATACCCATATGTGGACCTTCCTTAAAGAGGCCCAACAAGAGGTCCCAACCTGTTCCAGCATGACAATGTCCCTGTGAACAAAGCGAGGTCCATGACATCATGGTCTGTCAAGGCTGGAGTAGAAGAAATCAAGTGGTCTAACCTCAACCCAACTGAATACCTTGAAGAAATGGAATGCTGACTTCCCCCCAGGTCTCCAAGCCCAACATCAGTGCATGACCTCTCTAATATTCTTGTGGCTGAATGAGCAAATCCCTACAGGCATGCTCCAAAATCTTGTGGAAAGTCTTCCTAGAAGAGTAGAAGTTATTATAACAGTAAATGAGGACTACATCTGGTATGTATTGTTCAAATATATATAAGGCATTCCTTGGTGTATACAACCAAAGATTTTATGAATCGCAAAATGTTCATGGGTTCTTGGGTTTGATTTCAAGCAAAACATAATATTTGCATTTGGTATTCCAGTACACACTGGAAAGGTATGAGCTGACTTGGGTTGGATGGTGAAGGAATTTTTGTGTATGCACAGCCCCTGGGAGGAAATATGATCACCTTCAGGTGATCATTACAGAAGGTTCAGAGGAATCAACCCATTTCTTAGTTTACTCTCTCCTGTAGTCTGCTATCTTGGAAATGACAGCACACCGTATTTGAAACCTGAATTGTGACCCTCAGCCCTCAACACAATGTCCTCTGGAATACTAAAGTATCTGAAAACATGCTGAAACAGAAGTTCTGCTGTTTCAAATGCTGTATTCAAAGGCATGGATATGAGCCAGAGAGACTTTGATGAGATCTGTAGCCACTAATATGATTGTTTGGCATTGAGAGGAGGGAAGGTCTATGACAAAGTCTGCAGCAATGTGGGTTGATTGTTGCAGGACTGGTAAGGGCAGGAGTTTGCATGTTGGGAGAGTGCATAGAACCTTAGCATGGACACACAAAGAGTATCACTTAAAAAATTATATTTATTGCAGCATGGTTTCCCACCAATATTTGATGGTGATCAGTTGATGGGCCTTGGTGACACACAGGTAATCAGTGGCAATGGAGGTATAAGCCCAAGTTATGATTGCATAACAAAGATTGGGAGGGGCATATCTCTTGTTTGGAGGGCATTGGGCAGGGTGATCTTGGAGTGCCCAAGTGATTTGTTGTTCAGTATTCCAGCTTATAGCAGCAATGAAGCACAACTCTGGGAAGACATGGAAAGGTGTTGTTTGTGTGGCATTTAAGATCTGTAGAATGTGTGAGAGGATGTCTGCTTTTCTGAAACCTGGATAACTTGTGATTGTGAAATTTAATCTTGTTAAGAGGAGGGCCCATCCTGCTTATCTTGGAGTTCATTTAGCTGTCTTAAGGTTCTTGTGATTGATGTAGACTTCAAAGAGGCATTAATCTCCCTCCAGAGAATGTCATCATTTCTTCAGTGCTAATTATCCAAAACGAATGCATATAAACTAGGTAGTGCATTGACCAGTCCATATGAACATAATGTATATTCATAGTGCCATGAGGTTGTACTGAGACATCTTTCATTTGTCACTCTCTTTGATTCAACTAGGTTGCAAGCACTGTGATCATGCTTGGTTGATTGCTCAAACCAGTGTGGCCATTCTCCTCTGACCTCTCTTATCAACAAGGTGTTTCCACCTGCAGAACCACTGCTCACTTGATGGGTCTTTTTGTTTGTTTGTTTTTCACAGATTCTTTGGGATGGTTTATGTAAGACTAAATAATATTTCAATGTTCTTCTAGATGCATCAATACATTCTTCCAAAGGATAAAAGGCTGTTGTTTGACCTTTCAGTGGATTTCAATGGACCTTTCCAGCTCAACAGTCCATCAATAATTTATTCATTATCGAACTACAAGCAGCCACAACAGTAGTTTATCTATCTCCACCTCCTTATTTTTTTCCTCACTGGCACCTGTACAATTATAAACCATATAAACTAAAGTGAAACATAGTTTCTATAATATGAGATGTAGTGTAACAAATTATATTCTAATGATGAACAGTTATATACTATGGGAAATGTTAACTAATGGTTAAATGTAATGTAAGTAATAATCTTTTGTTATAATAAAGTTTGCTTTGAATTGGATTTTGTTTGTTATGAAAGATAGAGACAGAGTTGGTATTTCTGGTAATGCTGTTTTTTTCTTATTTTTTTTTTTTCTTTTTTAACTGTTCTGTTATCGTTAGTAGTCTTACTATTACAGCTATGACCACTGCTATATGTATTGTTATTATTGAAATGCCTGCTTCTATTATTATTTATTGTTATTACATTGTTATTTTTGATATTGCCATTGCTATTTTTAATATTTTATGCTGTATTTATTGTTAATGTTAGAGAGGGGTTAACTCTCAAGAAACTTGCAGGGGTGAAAGCTGATTTAATGGTGGAAAGTCTCAGTGTGTATATACATTATATTTAAAATATAATTGCTTATTTTGTCATGTATAATATGTTGATGTATTCAGATATAAGCAAACTTATTCACACTTGGAGTTAACTTGGGAGTGAACTCTGCATTTGTTTTAAGGATTGTAAAATGCACAATAAGTTACTAGAATATTTATTATAAGCTTATTTTAATAGAGTGTACACATATATGTGAAATGTCTGCCATAATTAAAATTTAATAACTAAAAGCATGTACAAAAATACAAATACTGCATATATGGTATATGTGTTGATGCCAGAATCTGCGTACAACTACTACATCCATAACACCACACGGCCTACAAACACAGTGCCATGGAATTCAACTCCCATCACATACTTTCAAGTTCACCTGTTTACTGATCACAATCACATGGACTCATTTACACAGCCACAGTACTTTAGGAGACTTTTGTGCATTTAAGTCCTCCTGGGAAGTTTGTATTTGAGTTGGGAAATAATTACATTGTCAGGTGCATTAAATTCACTTTGGTTGAAGCAGATGGCGGTGTACCTTCTCTTCATTAACTACAAAAAATACAGCAAGGTTTTTTTAAACTTTACTTCTACAAAACGAAGAACAAAGAAGGCGCATCAGGTGTGTTTTGCTTTGCTTTGCTATGAAGCGACTGTAAACTTTATTGTTAAATATTATATTGGAAATGTACAATGCGATAGTATTTTGTGCAGGCAATTAGCTTGATTTATTGTAAATAAAAAAGGACTGACAATAACTTGCTGCATATACCAAACACATAATAACTTCTGTGATGAGTAAACATTCAATTTGAGCACATTTACCATCAACTACAGATGTTGCATCCATCGAGTCTGCCATGCTTTCTTGCTGATACACCCCCACCTTAGAAACTCAGGGCTCAAAGAAAATCCTGGGTTTCCCACTCATAACTATGACTTTGTGGTGGCATTCGTGTGTGTTCATCTCATAAATACAATCTTTCCTGCATGACTTGAATGCACCATCACATTACACTCACCAAGTATACATTCTGTATTTACATGCCGTTTGTTACCAAGCCTTCTCTTGTATCATAGTTTTTCTGGGGTTTTTTAAAATCTAGTTTCTTGTTTTTGCTCATTGACTGACCATTGCCTGTTCTTTGACCTTGTTAATGTCACATCTTCGATCCGTCTGCAAGCTTTAATAATAAAGCTTTAGTTTCCCTGCATTTGTGTCCGTATCTGCTGCCTGACAATTTGAAACTAAGGTACACTATACTGACAAAAGTTTGTGGACCCCTGACCATCACACACATATGTGTGTGTGTGTGTTGAACAACTAAATTCCAGATTTAGTCACCCTTTTACTGTAATAATTCTAATTTTCACTCATAAAATACTAATATAAAACCTCCACTCTTCTGGGAAGACTTTCCATTAGATTTAGCTAATTGTGGAATGTTGCTGTAGGGATTTGTGCCCATTCAGTCACAAGAGCATTAGTGAAGTCAGGAACTGATGTTGGTAGAGAAGGCGTGGCAGACAGTCAATGTTCCAATTCATCCCAAAAGTGATCTGTGTGGTTGAGGTCAGGACTCTGTGCAGAACACTCATCTTCTACACCATCCTTGGAACACAATGTCATTATGGACCTTGCTTTGTGCACAGAGGTATTATCATGCTGGAACAGGTTTTGGATCTGTCCCTTAGCTCCAGTGATGGAGACTCTTAATTCTACAGCATACAACTACAGTGGCAAGAAAAAGTATGTGAACCTTTTGGAATTTCATGGTTTTCTGAATAAATTTGTAATAAAATGTGATCTGATCTTCATCTAAGGCAAGGGTATTGACAAATATAATGTGTCTAAAATAATTACACAAAATAAATTCTGATCCCTCATGTCTTTATTGAACACACTCATTCAACATTCAAAATGGCAGTGGACAAAGTAAGTGAACCCTTAAAATTAATAACTGGTTGACCCCACCTTGGCAGCAATAGTCTCAACCAGGCGTTTCCTGTAGCTGTGGATCAGACCTGCACATCATTCAGGAGGAATTGTAGCCCATTCTTCCTGGCAGAACTGCTTTAGCTCTGTCTCATTCTTTGGACGTCTCATGTGTATGGCTCTCTTCAAGTCATTCCATAGCATCTCTATTGGGATGAGGTCTGGGCTCTGACTTGGCCACTCCAAAAGGTGGATTTTGTTTTTATGAAGCCATTTTGTTGTGGACTCGCTCCAGTGTTTTGGATCGTTGTCCTGTCGCATCACCCACCACTTCTACACAGTTTCAACTGACGTACAGACATTCTCACATTATCCTGAAGAATTGTCTGATATAATTGGGATTTCATCTTCCCCTCAATGATTGCAAGCTGGGCAGGCCCTGATGCAGCAAAGCAGGCCCAAATCATGATGTTTCCTCCACCATACTTTACGGTTGGGATGATGTTTTCATGATGATATGCCGTGCCCTTTCTACACCAGATGTAGTGCTGTGTGGTTTTTCCAAATAGTTCAATCTTAGTTTCATCAGTCCACAAAACATTTTGCCAATACAGCTGTGGAGTGCCAATGTGCTCTTTTGCAAACTTCAGGCATGCAGCAATAATCTTTTTAGTAAGCAGTGGCTTCCTTCGTGGTGTCCTGCCGTAGACACCCTGCTTGTTCAATGTTTTACGTATTGTAGACTCATGAACAGAGATGTTGGCCAGTTCCAGTGATGCCTTCAAATCTTTGGCTGTTCGGGGTTGTTTCTTTACCTCATTGATGAGTCTTCGTTGTGCTCTTGGTGTCATTTTGACTGAGCGCCCACTTCTTGGTAGAGTAGCAACAGTCCCAAAGTGTCTCCATTTGTAGAATGTTTGCCTAACTGTAGACTGGTGAATTTCTAAAGTCTTTGAAATCATTTTGTAACCCTTTCCAGCTTTATGTAAATCAACAATTCTTGATCGTAGATCCTCTGAAAGCTCTTTTTGGTGAGGCATGGCTCACATAAGCATGTGCTTCTTGTGCAGAGCAAACTCCAAAAGTTTAAGGGGTTTTTATCAGTCAAAGTAGTTGTAGTCCACACCTCCAAACTCATTTTCTTAACGAGACTCCAATTAGCTTTTTTGTGGTCATTAACTCAAGGGTTCACATACTTTTTCCACAAGCACTATGAGGTTTTTTCGGTTGTTCTCAATAAAGACATGAGGGATCAGAATTTTTTTTGTGTTATTATTTTAGACACATTATATTTGTCAATACCCTTGACTTAGATGAAGCTCAGATCACATTTTATGACCAATTTATTCAGAAAACCATGAAATTCCAAAAGGTTAACATACTTTTTCTTGCCACTGTGTATTATAGACAATTCTGTGCCCCCAACTTTTGGGAAAGACATACATATGGGTGTGAAGGTAATGTTTCCACTTACTTTTGGCCTTACAGTATATATTTATAAAGGAAGTATCAATGTAGAGAAAATCTAAACACATCAGCTTTAAATGCATTCCAGCTTTATTCGATTTTTCTTATCTTCACAAATCCATTCTGTTAAAAGTTCAGGTGCTCTGTTAAAAAATGTTCTCAATGAATGAATTTTCATTGTCTGACGTAATCTGATCCTATGGAAACAATTACTCCATTTTTCTCACACTGTTGCTAAGCACTTGACTCACTTATAGTGACAGTGATTTAAAGTACAAAGAATTTCATTGCAGTTGAACAGAATTGCAATGAAAGTCCCCTGACAATTAAGGCAAGGCTCCAATTTCTTTTTTCTGACATTGCTTTGACTTTCAAACCTGAGATCACTTCTTACTGTTTGGCTTGACATTTTGTAGACCTTTTATCATTTATATCAAATGAAGATACATTTACTGCATGTGTGTGTTCCATAAAAAGAGATTTCAGTCGTTTCTTGACTAGACATTTTTGTTCTTTGTTTTTCTTTTTTTTCTGTTCTAACACACCCAACTCAGCTGATCAGTTGGACTTGGTGTGAATCAGTTGGATCCAGTGTGAAACAGCCCAACTTACACTCCGACCCTTAATGTCCTTTTACAATGGAAACTGTAAACTGGTAACAGTAGCCTTGCACTAGGACTACAAAGCCAAGTGATCCGAATGAGCAGTGCTAATATCCAAAGCAAAACAGAATTAGCTGACATGACATCAGAATGAAATCAATTTAAGAAGATTATAGAAGGAGTGTATCTTCTGTGATCAAGCAGATTTATGGGTGTAAGGCAGGACTTCTTGCAAAAGGTTAGGGGGTATTGATTCTTTATCAGCTCAGAGAGCAAAGGCATGAAAAAAAAAAAAAACTTTTCATCAAGCCATTGTTATCTTTTTGTCAGAGTCTCTGGTTTAGTTACTGCATAATGTTGGAGCTCAAATAAAATTTCAAAACTTTTGTTGAAATTGTGTGTCCAACAAACAGGTATAAGTTAAAGACAGCTACTATGAAACCAAGCGATATGATGTTAGTTCATTTATAAGATTAATTTTAGTTTCTTATTATGTAGTCAGTACAGTGACTAGTGTATTATTGCCTTACGATTTGATTTTCTTATTGTTATCTAAGATATTAAAATAACAGCTTTAAGAATTTACGTCATATATTGCTTGGATGACATTTGATTGATCATTTGAAATCTGAACACGGTTGTTCCGTAAAATGAACATCTCTGCCTTATGCAAAGGTCAGAAAGTGTATAAATGCAAACTCATCGACTGATCCCAATTACCAATCCGGAGGTTCCTGCTGAGCACCTTAATTCCTCTGAGACATTAATTTCTTCCCCCCAAGAGAGACACAGGAAGGGTTTTACTTTGGCTTAATGCAGCTGATGCCCATTTAGTTTTTAATATTGCTTCCAATCTCAAAACGCATGCATTAACAACGCGTTAGTTGCTTGTTCCATGGCTAAGGCAAGGCTATTAAACATGTAATTATGCTTCTTTATTGCACTTTATACTACACCTTTAAATTATGTAAAGGAAGTATGTCTAATGTATGATATATAGTGCGTATATATCTATATCTATATCTATATATCTATATCTATATATCTATATCTATATATATATAATCTCTGTATAAACTGTATCATGATTTCTACAATACATTGTTAGAGATTCCACTGCTTTTCATTTATTTATTTATTTATTTTTATACAGTAAATTTAACTAGTTCATACACAGTACACTAAGTTTGCTGCATTTCTTGCAACAGTAAATTTACAGATTACTTTAATTAGCCCTTCTGGTACATATAAGTAAAGTAATTACATACTTTATTTACCATAATTGCAGCTAGAATACAGCAAATATATTTATTAGCTGGCAGATACTAGCTGGCAGATATACTAGCTGTCAGGGCTTGTGAGAAATGCACACCCATACACCTGGCCAGATCATCCCTCACCACTCTACACCAAACCTAACACCAAGCACACCTTGAGCTGTGCAATGAGCAGCAGCTGCGCTTGGAAGCCCTCATGCAGGAGCAGGCCGAGAGCCAGCAGGAACTACAGAAACTGCTGGGGTCCACTACATCTCCAGCTGTGTCTCCGTCACTGTGTCACATATGAGGCTCACAACTGAGCCAGAGGCTGTCCTGGATCTCTGAGTGTGCAGTAGATGCCTGGTGTTTCTTGAGAGGTGGTGGTTAATGAGAGGGAGGAGCTAGGATTTGAGGTAAGTCTAAAGACATCCAGACAGCACAGGATGGCAGGTTGCAAGGGGAATTTCCGTGTTTTCACCTCTACCCAGTCGCACGGACCTCAAAGAGCACCACATTGAGACTCTTCCAGGTGTTGTTGTACTTGCTCATACCGGTTATCTGAACACAAAAAAGTGTGGCTTGGGATGAACTCAAGCATATGCTCAACATGGGGGTAATGAAGAAGCAGTGATGGGAGCAGCCCAGTGGTCTTGATGGCCAAGACCAATGGGTCAGTCTGTTTTGTGTGGACTTCAGAAAAGTCGATGCAGTGTCTAAATTTGATGCATACCTAATGCATCGCATTGATGAACTGCTTGATCAGTTAGGCACAGCTTGCATTTATTCAACATTGGACTTAACCAAGGAATATTGGTAGATTCCCTTGATTCCAATATCTTAAGAAAAAAATGCTGTTTGGGTTATACCAATTTGTCACCCTTCTCTTGGTGTTGTTTGGAGCCCCAGCGATGTTTCAACATCTCACGGACAGAATACTCTGCCCACACAATGCATATGTCATTGTGTATTTAGATGACAATCATTTATAGTAATGATTGGGAGCAGCATTTACAACATCTGAGGGCTGTCCTGAGATCCTTGAGATGGGCATGACTCACAGCAAACCCAAAAAAAGTGGGTGAGTGCAACTGGGCCATGGGCAGGTGCATCATCAAATTGATAAGACAGCAATGATTGCGGCCTGCCCGAGACCCAAGACCAAAAAGGGAGTGAGGCAATTCCTGGGACTGGATGGCTACTATTGAAGGTTTGTACCTAATTTTTCGGATATCACCAGCCTGATGACTGACCTTACTAAAAGGAGGACACTAGATTCTGTCCAGTGGATGGAGCTATGGAAGTGGGCTTTCTGCCAAGTTTTGTGTGGGGGCCCACTGTTGCATTTTCCTGACTTTTCTCTCCCTTTTGTTCTGAAGACTGACGCATTAGACAGAGGGCTGTTTTGTCCCAGGTGGTAGAGGATGAGGAGTGTCACATGCTGTATAGCCGCAAGCCGCAAGCTTTTGATATGGGAGAGAACATCACAATCGAGAAGTAGTGTCTGACCATAAAGTGAGCAGTCTTCATCCGGTCCCACTGGGGTGCCCCTTTACCCTCTGTTCCGATCATGCCCCGGTCCAATGGCTTGACCACAAGAAGGATGCCAATGCATGGATCACTCGTTGGTTATCTGGCACTTCAGTCATTCATATTCAAGGTGGTCCACAGGCCAGAGGGGCGGATTGTAGTATTATTTAGCTAGTTTTATTCATGCCACTGTGTACCTGCTTTCTCAGTGCAGCTCCTGGCATGATCATAATCATTTTGCTGTTTTTTCAACAAAGATTTTATTTTGTTTTCTTACACTTTCTCTGCACTGCCTGTCCACATTATCTCCAGTACAAATTTATTTCAGGAACATTTTTTAAATGTGTACCATAACAATATGTCTATCACCACTGCAACTATAATAAAAATAACAGACCATCTTGCTAAGCTTTAACGACCCCAGACTCCACAGTGAAGGGCCACTGGTTTAATCTATATCCCTCCACAAACATTAGAAATTCATAAATCACAAATTAGCAGACTGAACCACCATTATTTTGGTAGTTAACTTCAGCTAGCTAATTAGAAATCGTTTCTGATGTGCAAAAAGCAATAACAAGTACAATCCAAAAGCAAAAAGCAAGAAACCAAAACAAAACCAAGAAATGAGGGAGTGCACACAGAGACAAAAGTCTCTACAGAGTTAGGCAGGAAAACACTAACAATACTGTGCAAAGCACGAACACACACAGGGGATTTAAACACACCCTACCATGTTATCTGGCTGGACCTCTGGAGATGAGGTCACCACATTGGTTTCTGGCTGAAGCTCCTCAGGGTAGACCACCTCGTTGGTCTCTGGCTGGAACATGGTGAATGGCCGAGTAGGCTCAGCTGCCAGGCTGGCCCTCCCCAAAAATGTTTTTAAATTGAGCTCAAAGTCGGCATTTCCATAGATCACCATCATGAGGCAGACGAACTCAGCTATGTTTCCCGTGGAAGGCCAATGGTCCCAAGGCCCATAGTTCCCGTGGCAACTATAAACTCTGGCCACTGGTGGGCTCGGCCAGTGAACCAGGATAACATGAAACCTATCCACTGCTTCTCTTTGGCCTTGGGGTCCAAAAGGCTCTTGAAATAAAACTGGCACTGGAGGAAAAATCCATTCAGAGAGCTTCCAGTGCTGTTAAAAGCCACTGGGGAAAATGCACTGAGTCAAACACTGACATGGTCATCTCATAGTAGGTCCCTTCTTACCTTCCTGCTGCATCCATGGTGGTGGCACAGTATTCTGTCACATAAGGCAGGTGGAGGTGGACACAAGTGCAGTAAAACCTTTCTTAAAGAGCAGCAATCAGACAAATCCAAAACGTGATCCAAAATCCAAGTCCAAAAAGGCAAGGGTCAGGCAATGTGCAAACAGCAATAGCAAGGACATTCCAAAAGTAAAAACCAAGAAACCAAAACAAAAATCAAGGAAGTACATACTCTAGGTCCTCGGGGGAAATTTCTGATTGCTAGGAGTACTGTTTATAAACTGGTTAATTAGCAAACATTAGGAACAATGTGTTTTGCACCTCAGTGAGTAAATTTTCCCTTATTTATTCATAATTTCTTAACATCTATTTTAGTGTAATTAACTATGTATGTGAAGTGTCAATCCATCAGTCCATGGGGAAAATAACGATAATGCTAGCTAAGATGATTAACCAGACAGATGCAGTATATAGTGCCTTTTAACTGTGGCAGTTCTACAGAGCATTTTACTCTGCTTCTCATTCACCCATTCACACACACACTCACACTTCAATGACAGCAGAGCTGCCATGCAAGGTGCTAGCCTGCCAACTGGAAGTTCAGTGTCTTGCCCAAGGACGCTTCGGCATGTGGAGGCATGTGGGCTGGGGATCGAACCAAGACCTCTGCGATTAGTGGACAACCCGCTCTACCACCTGAGTCACAGGTTATGTGGCTCATTGATGCAAAACATATTTAAGTTTTGTAATGTAAGTTAACTTCATCAACAAAGTTCCTTTGGCCTAGATGTGGTTCACATAAATACTTTGTCCTCTGCCCCACATATTGGAGTGAATTTGACCACACATTTAGAATGTAAACAATCTTTACATAATATTAATTATAAAAGACTAAATTATGTACTTCCCGTACTCCTCACCTCATGCCCAGCGTTCCCAGAATAGCCTCGGGATTCATTGTGGCCCTGATCAAGAAAAAGTGGTTACTGTAAGATGAATGAATGAATTATGCATATACAGAAGTTATGTATTGAATACAGTGATTATATATTCAATAACAGTCATATCAGCGTCTACGTCTGTGTCAGCAGAAGAAGGAAGGACACTAAATATTAAACTAAACATACATTAAAAAACTACTATTAAAAGATGACAATTATCAGTCAACAATCAATAATGTTTTTTCCCCTTTAAGGCTTTTCCCTTTTAGGTATGCATAATTTCCAAACATAGCTACAGGCCTGATTTGGCTTTTCAAGAGTCAACCGAACATAAGCCACATGTGAACAATTTCTAGAGCATACCATATCCACATCATGTGTGGCCCACACCTGTGCACTCATCTGGGCCATATCCTGCAATGGAAATTCCTGACATTTTTGAAGGTATGGAAAATGCCTTGCTGTATCTTGCACCAAATGAACCAGATTACAGCCAAATGTGTCCCAAGTTTTCATGTACTGGGTACAGCATTTTACTTACCATTATACAGTTAGTAAATGTTTAAAATACATCAGGGCTTAACAGTGTAGCTGTTTGTAATGCCAGTTTACCAACTCTGAGGGAAACGCATTCACTTTTATGAATAAAGTTCTGAAATACCTTATATCAGGGATGCTTAAAAAGTTAGAAAATGTTAATAAATTCATAATGTTTTATTGAGAAGTAATTCTCAGCTAGATAGCCTCCCCCATTTTATTAAGTTGTGCTGAGGATTGAGCTGAGTTTTCTGATTATTGTTCTTATTTTGCCGAGCATCATCCACAAGTAAATGTCAGCATATTCCCATCACTCCACTATTATAAAACCAGGGGTAACAATTCCCTTCAGTATTCAGTAAAATACATTTTTATGCTCTTGCCAAGTGGTCAAATAAGGACACTGTGTAAAACCCTCCCTAAACACAATCATTATTTATAGACCAAGCACAGGCTCACATATTGGCCTCTCTTGAGGGGTCTATACCATGTAAAATTCTCTTTATGGATTAACTACATTAGTCCAGTCCTGCTGAGATCTCAAAACCACTTCTGTTGGTGTCTAAAGTATTCTGCGCCTTGCACCTCATGTACATCATTTATCATCTGTGGGGTGTGTTCATACAGAGGGTCTGTTAGGCCATATCAGTGTATTTTAAAACATTTTATCAGTTTTACAGTGCAGTTGCAGTTTCACACTTGGCCAACTGGGATTTTTTTTTCAGTGGAAAAAAATGGGTGTAGCATTTCTTATGAATTAATTCGTACAAAGTCAGTTGAAACCTTTCGTAGGATCATTGGATGGAGGGAAGAACTGTACAAAAATCGTGATATGTCAAGATGAAATTTGCTGCCAAGTGTCATTGGTGGTTCTTTTTTCTAGAACTTTTGTCTAAATGTACATAATATTACACCACACTTACACAAGATTAATCATTTATATGTAGGCTGTTTCCTCACATTTGTCCAAATAAAAGCTTTTGAAATATGAACGAAAGCATTCATCCAATTGAACAGAATTTTTTTGTTAAACACGTGGTGACCAAGGAAACCCATCCACTTCAGATTTTGGATTTATTTATTTTTTTACCATACAGTGTATGGTAAAACTACAGGTTTTCCTGGATTGTGTGAGGAAAGGACACATAGCTAGCAAGGTTTTAGACATATTTAGACTGCATTTATTGCTGCATTAGGATCCTTTACCAGGATACTGTAGGTTAGTGAATGTAGAGATGCCAAAGTATATTATTATCAATTTTGGTAAAAAAAAAAAAAAACAAACTATTTTCTTGTCTCTTTTTGGCTGGTTTCCAGAATTCAGTCACAATGCCATCCAATTGGTTTTTGTGCTGAATGCTATACATGCTAGATGCATGTGAGAAGAGAGCTTTGTAAGTTTTCTTTATAATGTTTACATTTACCCACTCCCCACATACAATACAAAATGTTGCAGTGTGTTGATATTCTTAAATTCAGTGTAATTTACAGTAAACAGTATACATCTACATTCATTACAGATGCATTTACTACAGCCTAAATAAAAATAAAAAAGTAACACTAGTAAACAAGTTAAATAGAAGTTTCTTGTGCAATAGACTATGTTTAGACAGTCAGTGTTTGTGACAACCATATTTGCAAATGAAAGTATGAAATTTACTGTTGTAATACTACATTGTATTATTATACATTATATTGCACAACATTATAGTAGAAAGGAGTTTAGATCCTGTTATGCACAGCAGGAATTGAGGTAGAAATATTTGTGCAATGTTCCTTCCTATGCTTATTGTTGCTATTTAAAAAAGGTAGCAATGAGTGTTTAAATTTCCAGAGCCATTTATCACAAAATTGTAATGTAAGTTATTATGTCATATCTAACTAAGGGATACACAATTTGGAAAATTATTTAATACATATAATATAATTATGAATCCCAATCCTTTTTCTGCATGATTATCAATAGCCTGAGTGTTGTGGTGAGTGTTTGACATGGGTTAAAGTTCTGTCACGTTTTCTGCACTGGTTTATAACATTTCTTAACATAACTTCAGAATTGATGTTTCTTGTGCTACTTAGCCCAGGTGCCTTCTGGGACAATTCTAAGGGCTCAGCTCCAAAATGTGGGGCATTAGATGAAGACATTTGATCAAGTCTCAGAGGCGATGGAAATGGGTTAGTCTGACAGCTCCTCATGTTTTCATCATAATTGTCAGCTTGGCCTCATCCACAGCAGAGTTATATATGCACATTGTATTCTGAGTGATGAACATGTAATGATGCAACATCTCTGCAACAGGAACCATGCTGAGATGTTGGAAGATCATTGTCTCGGTTGGATCATCGATTTACTAATTGATTTCCTGACATTGTTACAGAGAATATAAGCACATAGGGTCCTTAACTCACCCAGTAGTACAAAAATGCATCAATGTCTATAATCTATGTACATGGTCTGAGAGAGTGAACGCTATCGATGTTTAAACCTCACATTCTCCATCACATTCCCAAAAATAAAAATAAAAAGAATACTTGTCCTTGTAACTAGTTATTGTAGTTAATGAGAACAGATTAAATACACATCTATCACAATTTTTTCTTTTTTTTCTTCCTTTTCTCTCTCCTCCTTTTTAAATTTAATTTACACTTTAAATTCTTAAATCATCACATTTCCCCTCCAAAGCTCAATTTGTTACACCCAGGGGGTAAACAGCTGCCAGGACTCATGTCAGTCTTGACATCAAAACTGCTGTACTGATATACAGCGTGTGTTCCTCGTTAAGAAGAATATTTAAGTGAATTTAATCAATTCCAAAGAAGGTGATCAAGGTTGTGTATTCCAACCTTCAGTACTGTACAGTAGTTACCAATGTTCTGTTTCATCTATGCCATGTTAAGTATGTGTAGTATTCCTGATAGAAGCATAGGCCTTGGATGGCAGGTGTATTCATTTCATACAATTAATTAATGTGTGGATGTTCAAAAACACCAAGATCTGTATCTCCCTCTCTGCATTATATTTTGTACAAAAAAAATAAAAAATTACAATTTCAAATATTTTTCTGCATCAGTGATTCAGAGGGGTATGAAAAGCTTATTTGTTTGCCCTGACTCGGTCAGAGTTTTGATACTTTGCATGAACGTGGACAGATTTTCTGGTGTTATTTAAACCCAATCAAGCAGACAAACAAAAAAAGAATACACAGATTTGTAGGCAATACGTACAACAAAAGACATGCAAATGATCAGGCAGGGTGTCATGGATATGCTGGAACTAGCCATGGACTACGATTCCCAGCAGCCACTGCTACATGCATGATCAAGTCACATGACTGGTTACACCTGATTCAGTTTTTGGGTAATTAGCTTGGGTTTTTAAGTCACGGTTTGTACAGATCTCCTTGTCTTGCATTGTTTGTCTTTATGTGTGCACCTTGTTTCCATGTCTGACTTTATTTCATGATTATGTATCACAAGTATATAGTTTATGTTTTGTTTTGCCCTTTATTAAAAATAAATCTGTACTTGCATCCAACTCGTCTCCCATTTTGTGACACAGGGGTCACGGTGGCTTAGTGGTTAGCATGGTTGCCTTGTACCTCCATTTTTTGATTCTGGAGTTTGCATGTTCTCCCCTTGCTTCAGGGGTTTCCTCTGGGTACTTCCGGTTTCCTCCCCAGTCCAAAGACAAGCATTGCAGACTGAATGGTATTTCCAAATTGTCTGTACTATGTAAATGTGTTTGTTATTACGCCGTACGATGGATTGGCACCCCAGGGTGTCCTTTGCCTTGTGCCCCAAGTTCCCTGGGATAGGCTCCAGTCTCCCTGTGACCCTGTATAGGATAAGCAGTACAGGAAAATGGATGGATGGATGATCAGGCAATTGTAAAACAGGTATAAACTAGGCAAGGCTAAAAGGTAAAACAGAGTGAAGGCTTGGAAACATTATAAGTGAGACTTCGCAATGTTACAGTGACAGTCGGGATTATTTATAGGAGTAAAAGGGATTGCAAACAAGTGAGTTCCATAAGAAATTTGGTCATTTTGAATGGTGATAGGTGCTTTACTAGTGAACATGTTGCAGATTGGGGATCATAGGAATTTCTTCAAGAGTTACAGACATAGGCTTGACATTACTGATTTAAAAATTTTAGGCATTTTCTGAGATTTCTCAATTCAGGGCTGATGATTAATTAGTCTAACCTCAAGTTATTTTGAGACATTCTGTCTCCTAAGGAGAGAGAGTTCCGTCTATACTTCCATCCTCTATCTGTACTCATGTCAAAAACCTTAGTAACAATATTCATAATTCCTTCTCTTATATGTAAGCTCAACAAAAAAATTAATGTTCTCTCACATTCAACTGCTTTTATTTCCAGCAAATTTCTTAACATGTGTAAATATTTGTATTAACATAAAAAAGATTCAACAACTGAACAATCTTCACAGACATTTGACGAACAGAAATGGAATAACGAGTCCTTGAACAAAAGGGGGAGATGTGTCAATATCAAAAGTAACAGTCAGTATCTGGTGGTGAGCAGCTGCTTTAAGTACTACAGTGCATCTCATCCTCATGGACTGCACCAGATTTGTCAGTTCTTGCTGTGAGATGTTCCTCCACTCTTCCACCAAGGCACCAAGTTCTCGATCACGTCTGGTGGGGACACATGGTTACATGTCATTTTCCAGTGCAAGGACATTCAGCTGTCGCTCCTGTCTCCCTGTAGCACTGTCTTAGACGTCTTACGTCTTAAGTAATGTCTTACTGACATTACAGTTTATTTCTCTGGCCACATCTGCAGTCCTCATGCCTCCCTGCAGCAGGCCTATGGCATGTTCTGAACAAAGGGACGTTTCTTTTTTTGATGAGTTTACATATACAGGGTGTTCCATTGCATTGCAGCAAAAATAAACCAGGCCTTAGGAATAGCATAAATAGCAAGGAACTCCTGAGACAGTATCACTAGGCCCCTTGTACACTTGGAAGCACTCACAGATGAACTGCACCTATTCCTTTTTTTATTATTATTTTCTTAAGCATACTATTGCCTAGATACCCAGATGTTTAACCTGTTTTTGTGTGTGTTTCTCTCTCATTTGCTTCAGGCATATTTTTTATCTGACTTTCTTTTTTTTTTTTTGGCTCCCACTGCTCTTTGATTTTGCTTACTTTTTTCTTGGTAATGTTTGTTGTTGACTCGTTATTCAGTACAGAAGGCTGGAACTGGAACAGAAGGCTGGAAAGGAAGGCGGAAAAAAATGGAGCCTGCACAATGACGTTACAAAAATCATTACCCAAGAATAGATACTGAAGTTTTAGACTTTCTAGAATATCAACCTCATTTGAAAAATATAATTGCTCCATTTATTCTGTGATTTCACGCACATTTCAAGAAACTGTATGCTCTCAAATGTCCTAATTTCTTAATTTCTCATGGACCACAGATATAGTTGCAAATGTCTACTGATATGAAGGGGAAAGAATCTGTATTCAATATGTTTTCATATGACCTGCATGCAATTCCCAGGTTTTGCTGTACATAATTTAATTTTGTTTGGCCTACACCTTGAAAAGAACACTTGCATTTAAACCTGAAGAAAATTGTGTGATAAAGCATGCAGACTGACAAAGCAGATCAGGTTATATTGGTAAAATGTGTCAACTGAAAAACAATGTAGCAAAAAAGCATGAAAAGAGGAGAAGAGATGATTAAGAAAGACTCAATGAAGTTCACTGTCACAAAACACATTCATTAAATATATATATATATATATATATATAATTAACAATCTGGGTTTCACTTATATTGATTGGCTGTCAGAATATCACAGTGATATTTACAGTAGTATAGAACAGATCCTTTCAATAATGGAGAAGTCATGACCACCCCCGCCCCCGCCCCCCGACCTAACCCCCCGCACCCCTTTGGTTGTTTTTTTTGTTTGTTTGTTTTGTTTTGTTTCTTGTTTTTTTTTTGTTTTTGTTTTTTTGTTTTTGTTTTTTTTGCAAAATGAACTAAATGATCTCAAATCTCCAGTAGGAACAGAGTTTTAAAACACACACAGTTTAGCACAAACAGTTAACATCAGAAGATACAGAAGGGGAAATAAGTGTTGAACATTTTTTTCAGTAAATAAATCTCCAATGAAGCTATTCACATGAAATTTTCACCAGACATCAGTATTAACTCAAGAAATCTGAAAAATAAAGAATTCACAACATTAAAGTCCATAAATAAGGTTATGTGTAATAAATTGGAATGACACAGGAAAAAATTATTGAACTGAAATTTATTTAATACTTAGTGGAGAAGCCTTTGTTTGTAATGACAGCTTCAAGACGCTTCCTGTGAAGAAATTAATCAGCTGCAGTATTCAGGTGTGATTTTGGTCCATTCTTCTAAACATATTGTCTTTAAATCTTGTGCAATTGGATTCAAGTCAGGTGATTGACTGGGCCATTCTAATACCTTGATTTTTTTTCTCTGAAACCAATTGAGAGTTTCCTTTGCTGTATGCTTTGGATCGTTGTCCTGCTGGAAGCTCCACCCACGTCTCATCTTCATCATCCTGGTGGATGGCAACAGATTCTTCTCATCTCTTGGTAAAGTTCTCCATTCATTATTCCTTCAATTATATGAAGTCTGCCAGTACCATGCGATGAAAAACAGCCCCACACCATGATGCTTCCATCTCCAAACTTTTTAGAGCGATTTCTTCTCCAAACATGGTGTGTAGTATGACAGCCAAAAAGTTCAATTTTGCTCTCGTGTGACCAGTATACACTCTCCCAGTATTTCATAGGCTTGTCCAAATGTGTTGTAGCAAACTTTAGACGAGCTTTGACATGCCTTTTCTTTAGTAATGGAGTCTTGCAGGGTTAGCATGAGCAGTGGAGTGCACTGCCTATTGTTTTCTCTGTGATGATGGCACCTGCTGCCTCCAAGTGTTTCTGGAGCTCTTTCTGAGTGGTCCTTGGCTCTTGGGCTACTCTTCTTACTTTTCTTCTGACTCCCTGGTCAGAAATCATGCGAGGAGCTCCTGTGCTTGGCCGGTTGATGACGGAGTGATGTTGCTTCCAATTTTGGATAATGGCCCCAATGGTGCCTACTGGAGGATTCAGAAGTTTTGAACTATGTCTGTATCCGATTCCATCAATATGTTTCGCAGCAATAAGGTTACGAAGGTCTTGGAAGAGCTCTTTGCTTTTACCCATCATGAGATGTTTCTTGTGTGACACCTTGGTAACGAAAAGCTTTTTTATAGACCATCAATTTACTAACCCAGCTGACATTAATTTTCAAAGATAGGAGGTATAATTACTTACAGATATAAGCTGGTTCCTTACCTTGCCTTGGAGAGCTGCTTTTTCTTAGCGTGTTCAATACTTTTTTTCCTGTGTCATTCCACTTTATTACACATAACTTTATTCATGGACTTTAATGTTGTGAATTATTTATATTTGTGGTTTTCTTGAGTTAATATTTATTTTATTTATTTTATTTGTATAGCGCTTTTTACAATAGACATTGTCTCAAAGCAGCTTTACAGAAATATCAACATGGTATACAGATATTAAAGGTGCAAATTTATCCCAATACTGATGTCTGGTGAAAATTTCATGTGAATAACCTCATTGGAAATATAGTTACTGAAAAAAATGTTGACACGTTCACTACTTATTTCCCCCACTGTATATGGTTATTGATTTTATAATGTCATGTTTATATATTTATAACAGTCTGAGTTGTACTTCTGACATTTAAATACCAATGTGCCCAATTTTGGTGTTAACTCCTGCAAGTGTAACTGTAACTATATCTATAAACATACAGCCTACACACACTCATATTCATATGAATTTCTACAATAGACCATTGTTTTGCATGCTAGACCAATCAAAGGAACATGCATTTGTCAGACATGAGTATACATTGGTGCATTATACTTTCTTAGACGTTGAATATTACATTCAATTTGTTATAGAAATTGGCTATTATTCTTATTATGTAGCACTGATTTAAAAGTGAAACATACAGCGAACATAAAACCTTTCATAAGCATTGTGTGAATATTTTATAAAGCAATGCTAGAGATTTTAACTAGAGATTTTTGTGACTTCGATTGTCATTATGGTTTGACTCATTGAGATTGATGTTAATTTGATTTATTCTAATTTGATTAGCATTTTAGCCTGAGGACATGGCTGGCAAATGGGTCTGATAAATGAAGTTTTATGGGAATAATGCCAAATAATAGTTTTGAATTCAAATGTACCACCAGCACTTCAGTTCAATGCTTTCAATACAATGCTCCTATAAGAAGTAGATGACAGATATACAACACACTCACTGACTTGACCCACAATAATTCATGTGAACACAAAGCAATACGCTTCATATAAACTTTTGTCATTGTAGAATGTTGTGTCTGACTTACGGGGTTGTGGGTGTTTGTAGGAGGTTTAACAAATAACAAGGAAACACATACACAGAGCAATCTGTAAAAGAAGGTTGGTTAGCTAGTAAAGAAAAGCAGTACTGTCTTCCACTAAAAAGGCATCTGCATCTTCTCTCCTCAGACACATCTACATGGCATCAAAAGTTTGAGGATCATAGCACTCAGACTGTGGCATAGTGAGCCATTTGTTTTTGACAAAAACATTGCTGACAATGGCGAAGATTTAAGTATGAGTGGGTCATGTATTGCAATGCAGGCATATTGGCCAATTCAAAAAAGGTTCAAGCCTACATTCCACTAAGGCTATGTCCACAGTAATCCGGATAAATTTGAAAACACATCTTTTTCTCAAAGGTCTCTTTGGTTTTTCGTCCACACTAAAACTGTTTTTTTGTCCACTGAAAATGGAGCTTACAAAAACGCTCTCGCAAGTGGATAAATTTGAAAACACAGTTTTTGTGTTGTAGTGTGTACTGAGAAAATGGAGATATTCAAAAACAAAGATGTATTTTTAATTATGTGATGCAATCATGTGACCCATTCAACTCAGCTTTTTAGTCATGGGTTACCTACAACAACAACTTCACTTCTTCTGTCCATTTAAAAAAACTTTGCACTTTTCCTCAACATTGACACATCAATTCAAAGAAACAGAAAGTAAATAAATGCCTGACGGAAATGATGCAGACCAAAGCTTCTTATGTTTTTATACATGTGCACTATAGTTTTCCAGATGTTTTTAGACGATTTGGTGTGAACAAGCAATTTTTAGAAAATGTTTCAAAAAGGCCAGCGTAGATGGAGAGCTTTTTAAAATGAAAATGCAGTTTTCAGATCTGCTTGAATTGGACATAGCCTGAACTTGCAGGCTCTGATGCCTTAAACAAATTTGACACTTTCACTATTGCTGAGGATGAAGACAAAGAGGACCCTGAAGTCTTAATAAAGAACTTTGACTACATACATGGGGTTCAAATGTCTGAGGCCAATGTTTCTATTTTGCATTCATTTCTAATTTAATACAACAATTTTCACTACAAATTATATTATTGACAACAACTTGAGTGAAAAGTGGAATCTTTAAAATATTTACATAAATTTCAGAGTTTCTTAGTATTTGGTATGTCCCCTTTCTGGTTTAATGCTGGCATGAACGCCACAAGTTTGTGCAAAACCTTATGATCTGTTTTAGATCAAATCAATCAGAGTGTCATCTTGACACATGCTTAGAGCTTATTCATGAGGAATATCTGAACTTTTGTTCAAAGCAGTGAACATGGTCAATATCATATGCTTACATTTAAATAGGGACCTAGAAATAGTGCAGAATCTTGAATATTAAATATTCAAGATAATGAACATTTACTGTCTGTATTAAATATTTTTAAAAATCTTAAACCTTTGTTAATTTCAATGTGGTCTCAGATTTTTGGACCCTACTGTATGTTTGTCAGTCAAAAACATTATCATGGAGAGGCAAACATTTAACACAACTAACCAGAAACCAGGTCAATCTATTCAGTCATATTTGTCAGGGCACTGCAATTTCAGAGCTCTCACTAATGACCTCATCAGAAATCAACTGGTATCTGGAGTATATGATGAAGCTCTCCATGCTTGTTTGTTCTGAAAGTAAAATCTCACTTTGAACTCAGCTGTTAGCCTTAGCAAGTTGCACAAGCTGTCAGAAAAAAACAACAAAGCATTGTGTAGAAAAATGGAGGTATTCTCTCTCAAGTTCCCACAATGTTTTAATTGTAGTAGGCACTACCCAACTGACAGAGATAAATGCCTTGCTTTTAACAAGCACTGCAATGCCTGTGGCAAAAGAAATAATTTCTCCAGATGCTACAGGTCAATCGCACAGCCTAGACAGATCAGGTCAGCACCAACTCTTGCAGACTTCTCGCAGAAGGGGCTACACCCACAGAATTAATAAGGTAGAAATACTAGAATCATCACAATCCACAGACTTTCTCTATTGTGAAAATGTTGACAGTGCTTCAGTATTTGGGGATATCTTCACAAATCTGACTGTTACTCATAGTGGCCATCACATCAAGATAAAAATAGATACTGGGGCAAAATGCAATGTGCTACCACTCACTCTTGTGCATCATATTGACCTAACAGCTCAGATTGACTTCTACAATAGTTAACCTTACATTAGCTCACAGATGCCCACCATTGTATGTTGCCGTGATTGACCCATGGGAGAGAGTATGCCATTTACTGATTCATGTCATCAGTCTGAGCCCTCTGCATCTGAACCTAAAGAAAATGTGTGAGGTCCAGTTACAGCCCCTCAGCCATGCTCATCCACATCCCAGGACCACAAGATTGAAAGGTCAATTAGCAGTAAAAAGGGGCTCCTGGCCAACCATTCTGGCAGAATCCCTAAACCTTATTCAAGATATACGCACTCTGTGGTGTAATTTTCTATTCATGTGGTCCTCTTTTCTGGACTGTTTATAGACTCTATAGATACTTATCACAATAATATATGCATATGCTGTATTATGGCATAATGTTTTTATTTGTAATCGACATTTAAATTCCATGTTTGATTTTTAAGAAGGGGCATGCTGTGTTTGACTTATGGGTTTGTGGGTGGTTGTAGCAGGTTGGACAAATAACAAGGGAACACTCAGAAACACAAAGGATGATGTGAGAAGCAGGTTAGCCAGCTAGTAAAGAAATGTGCTAGTGACTTCCACTAACAAGGCACCTGCATGTTCTCTCCTCATACACATCTAAAGTCATTTCAAAGGTTTTGACATGAGCCATGCTGATATCCTCCACTTTGCTTCGTAAAATATTTATGCACTGCTTATGAATGTGTCATAACGGTAAAACTGCATTGTGAAAAATACAGGCTGCATGGAGTTGTGTAAAAGTAAAGTTATGGGCTGTCATGTCAGCATAATAATAACAATAGCAAGTAGAAGAAAAAGAGGAAGAGCTGTGTTTTGGTTCTGCATCAAGACGGTGACCCTCTGACTCACCAAACTGTCGCATTTAGCTTTTGTGTTCTTTCATGCACTACTTATGAATGTGTCATAAAGGTGTGATGTAGCTAAAGTGTAAATTCCTTAGTGTTTCTCCTGGTGGTGTCATTTTTTTTAAGAAATGTTGAATGTTCATGAAATATCTTTCTTGATAACATGACAATGCATTTTTTCTATTAGTAACTGTAGGAGATAATTATGGGTATGGGGCTAGTGCTGTAGGTGGTATTTGTAGATGTAAGGTAAATTAACTATAGGTCAGTATTGGTCAGTTTGGGAGGAAGTTTTGTGGGCACGCAAGAAGTTAGTTATGTGGGGTATTTGTAGGAATGGGTCTAATTATCTGTAGGGGTACAGATATTGGGTGGGTGTGTCAACTGACAAAAATTCTGTTTTAGAATGTTGAGCATTCCTATGTGCTTTCTCTTCTTTTCAGGTAGAATAAGAATAAGAGGACAAATGAACATATGCCAACATAATACTAATAACAATAACAATAAGAAGCAGCAGAAGAAGAAGAAGAAGAAGAGGATGAAGAGCTGTATGTTGGCTCTGTCAAGCCCACATAAATATAAAACATTTCACTGTGGCTTGTTATGTGTCAGAATGGAGCTTGCATGGTCTCAAGGGAGCTGCTGTGGTGCCAGCACACTGTATTTGAAGTTTCTATCAAATCACTGTTGAAATCCAAACTCTTTTTCATTCTCTTGACAAATCACCTTATTGGTAGGATAAATAAATTTTATTTATTTCATCCCTGGCAATAAATCAGTCTTGTTTACTGTGAGTACTAGCAGAGAAATGGCAAACGTTGAAATTGCGTGTTGCTCTCTGGTTATAGCAATTGCATTATGTGTTTTTACCTACTGGTATATTGGATTGTAGTTTTATGGCATTTTATTATTTATTTATTTATTTATAATATTATTACTATTATTGCATATTCCCCAGATGATAATTCACTATGTGTATGTAATGAAGCAGTGTCAAGTAATGGAGTTGATGATGGATGCAAATGCAGATAAGAGCTTTATTATATGAGAGACAGGCAGACAAATCCAAATCGTGAAACATAGACATGGTCATAAACGGGCAATAGGTCAGGAAATTGGCAAACGGGCATAAACGAGGCAAAACAAGGACACAAAACATGATGAACAACAGCTTGGTATACAGAAAACACACGTAATACTTTGCAAAGACCAGTGTTCAAACAGTTTCTTTTATGTGTGGTGCGGTTGTGTGTGAGATTGGATGCAGGTGTGCATGATTAGTATGAAAGTGAGTGTTCTGGGAATTGCGGTCCATGGTGGCCATGTTTGTAGGCTGCAGTGTAGGATGGGAAATGTAGCCACTGGTTTGCTGTGATATGACACAGAGCAAATATGTGATGAAGTTGCTGTCTTCATTTTATTATAATCCACAAGATAACTGTCATATAATCACTAATAATGCATCTCATATAATGGCATTATTCTTGGTACTCAACAATATGACTATTAGGAGTTATTTGCTCAGTGCAAAAACTGAGCAAAACAGTCTCATGTTACAATTAAATGATGGATAATCACAAAAGAGTCTCCTGTTGTAATCATCCATCCATCCTCTATACTGCTTATCCTTTTCAGGGTCACGGGGAACCTGGAGTCTATCCCAGGGAGCATGGGACACAAGGCAGGGTACACCCTGGACAGGGTGCCAATCCATCGCAGGGCACAATCACATACACATTCATACACTACGGACACTTTAGACATGCTAATCAGCCTACCATGCAGGTCTTTGGATTGGAGAGGAAACCAGAGTACCCAGAGGAAACCCCCGCAGCACTGGGAGAACATGCAAACTCCGCACACAAAGGGCCATGATGGGAATTGAACCACCGACTCTGGAGGCGTGAGGCGAACATGCTAACCACTAACCCACCATGCGCCCCGTTGTAATCAAATGATGAATAATCAAAGTTTTCAGTGGCAGAGTAGTAAGTAAAGCACTTTGATGGCAGCCTTGTGCTCAAACACATGCATGGTATAAGTGAATACTGTAATAGATGGAATAGTCAAATAAAATAACATTGGTAGTGTTCAAATATTAAATTATGAATGTTGAAGTGTTCAAATATTAAATGATGGCTTCTTGTTTCCAAGGGAACTATGCAGGGGAATCTAAAACAATTTAATTAGTTGTTTTAGATGGAAAGATTAATGAGCCAGAATTGGACAGTGTTTAGTGCAAACTGCATTGTGAAAAATACAGGCTGCATGGCATTGCATAAAGGTATAGACTGTCATGCCAGCATAATAATAATAATAATAATAATAATAATAATTATTATTATTATTATTATTATTATTATTATTATTATTATTATAAGTAAAACAAAGAGAGGAAGAGCTGTTTTTTGGTTCTGCATCAAGACAGTTGTCATGTAATGGGATTGGAGACGGATGCAAATGCAGATAAAGCTTTTATTAAAGAGGCAGGCAGGCAAATCCAAAACATAGGGCAGTATCATGGTCACAAAACAGGTGAGGGGTCAGGCAATCTGCAAACAACATAAACTAGGCTTGGATGAGATTTGATAAACATGAGGACAAAACAGGATCAAAACCATGAAATGCGGAACAAGTGTCACTGACTCTGGCATGAGCATAACCTGGTTGGTCATGCCGTCGGTTTCAGGGTGAGGAGAACTTGGTTGGTCGTGTCAACAGACTCTGGTGTGAGCACAACTTGGTTGGTCGTGATGTCGGTTTCAGGTGTGCGCAACTCTTGGTTGGTCGTGACGTCAGTTTCAGGCATGAGGAGAACCTGGTTGGTTGTGACGTCGGTTTGAGGCATGAGGAGACCTTGATTGGTCGTGTCCACAGCCTCGTCGATCTCAGACTGAAACTTGGCGTGGTAGGTCACCTCGTTGACCTTTATTTGGAACTTGGCGTGGGAGGTTGTCTCATCGACCTCTGACAGAAACTTGGCTTGGGAGGCCGTCTCTTCGACCTCTGACAGAAACTTGGCTTGAGAGGCCGTCTCTTCGACCTCGGACAGGAACTTGGCTTGAGAGGTCGTCTCTTCGACCTCGGACAGGAACTTGGCTTGAGAGGCTGCCTCTTCGACCTCGGACCTGAACTTGGCTGGAGAGGTCAACTCTTCAACCTCAGACAGGAACATGGCTTGGGAGGTCACCTCGTTGACCTCTAGCAGGAACTTGACTTTATACTGGAGCTTTGGGGATGAAACCGCCACATGGGTCTCATGCTGTAGCTCTGGGAATGAGACCGCCTCATGGGTCTCATGCTGGAGCTCTGCAGGTGAGACTACCTCATGGGTCTCAGGTTGGAGCTCTGGAGACAAGGTCGCCATGTTGACCTCCAACTGGAGCTCTGCAGGTGAGCCCACCTAGGGGGTCTCAGATTGGAGCTCTGTGGAGGAGGTCATCACGTTGACCTCCAGCTTGGGCTCGGCAGCTGAGACCACCTCATGGGTCTCAGGTTGGAGCTTTGGAGACAAGGGTGCCATGGTGACCTCTGTCTGGAGATCAGCAGAGCAGACCCCATAGTGGGTCTTAGGCAGTAGATTGGGGAGGAGGTCACCCAGTTTGCCTGCTCATAATAGGTGGTGAACAGCATGGAAGGTGTTTCTGTGAGGCAGGCCTCCTCCAAAAGATCCTCCAGGATGGCCCTGGATTCTGGACTGCTGAACACCATCACAAATAATCCCACAAACTGAGTTACATTCTCAGGTCCCCTGGATCCCATGGCTACTAGATGCTGCGCCCACTGGCGGGCTGGGCCAAAAATTGGGACAACATGAACCTTAGCCTTTGCTTCTTGCCAGGCTTGAGGTCCGTGAGGCTTGAAAAATAGAGCTGGCCATCAACAAGAAAATATTCAGGGTAGCCATAAAACCCATCATACCGATCTGGGAGATCTACGAAAGTCCACTGAGGAAACTGGATCGAATCCAAAGCTGGGATGGTTCGCTTGGTTTCCTTAGCTTGATGTCTCCTCCGTCTTCCTGCTGCATCCATGGTGAGGCGAAGTATTCTGTCACATATTCCCTGTAGTGAAGTTTAGGATGGATGCAAGTGCAGATAAGAGCTTTTAATAAAGAGAGACAGGTAGACAAATCCAAATCATAAGACAACAGCATGGTCAAAAACAGGCAATGGGTCAGGCGATCACGAGGCAGGCATAAACGAGGCAAGGCAAGAATCAAGAACGAGAAACTAGAAACAAGATCAAAGAACATGAATTAAAATGAGGAACAGGGTAAAACACTTGGTATGGTGATAACACTCAATACTTTGCAGTCATTGTGTTCAAACAGTCTCTCTATACTGTGGTTGTGAGTGCATGTGAGATTGGATGCAGGAGTGCATGATTAGAATGAATGAGTGTTCTGAAGTTACATTCTCCAATGTATTTCTGTTTGCGCTATGTGCCATTTGTGTGTCTATGTTGGTGGTGGGATGGGTTTCTTTTGTCTCCTCCCCCTTCTCTAGACCCCGCCTACTGTATGCGTCACATTCCGGCTTGCTACTGGATGATCACATCTTGTCCACTCCTGCTCTGGCCTTGTGCGAGAGGACTGGTTGGCTGCACGTTAAGTGTACATACTTTGTTTATGGTTGACTTTATTCATGCTCTGCCCCTTTATGAATCGAGTGGTACACTTGTGTGTATATATTATTTTGTTAACTAACACCATAATAGTCACCTTTGTAAATAGTGCACTGGTAATAGTGGTTAGAAGGAAGTTGGCACCATTTAGGTTGATTCTTCTTTTCTCCTGGTTTTGGGTTTTCTAGGGAGTGAGGGAAGAAAGTGTGTTTTTGTTTTCTTTTCTTGTAGATTAGTTAGTTTTCTTTGTGTACAGTTAGAGGGTATTTTTGTTTACTATTTTGGCCTGGTCGGCTTCTGAAGTGAAACCACTACATAGCTATATATATGTAAAAGGTGAGAATAAAACAAAGCAAACACAATCCTGGTCTCGCCAACGCTTTTTTTATTTTATTGTATGTTGCGGCCCAACCTAGATCGGATCGTAACATCTGAGAATTGCAGTCTATGGCGGCCATGTTTGTAGGCCGCTTTGCAGGATGGGAAAGGTAGTCACTGCTTTGGTGTGACATGACAACAAGGATCAAAAGGCTCGGTACGGGTCTGGCAATAAACACACAGAAACACACAATACTTTGCATGGAACAACGACACACAGGGGTTTAAATATACAAACTAATCAAAGAGAGAAAAGAACAGCTGAGACATCAGGAAGGAACTAATTACATAACAGCGGTGAAGACAGGACAGAAACCAAAACAAAACACATGTGTTAAAAGTAAACAGTCAATAAAAACCCAGAAGTGAGCAGTTGGGTCAGTTCATGCAGGAGCATTCAGCACTTGGGGAAATTAATTAATTAATCCACCTTGGGTACAACCATGATGGGGCTGTTAACACAGAAACAGACTGCCCCACACAGTCCATGCAGAAACAGACTGGCCCATTGTGCTTGTGCCCAAGCTGGATGGGGCAGTCTGTTTCTGCGTGGACTTCCACAAAGTGATACCTATTCTGTGCCTCCTATTGATGAGCTCCTGGATTGGCTGGGTGTGTTTAATTTTTACTTGACCCTGGAATTCACCAACGGCTACTGGCAAATTCCCATATCTCCAAAGACCAAGATAAAAATAACTTTCTTCACACTGTTTGGTTCATACCTATTTGTTTGTTCATACCTATTACCTATGATAGAATGTGTGTAACATACTGAAACTGCACGTATGATGAGCCCGGTTTTAGGTAACACAATCTAAGCTTAGCTACACTCCAAAAGGCCCACCCAGATGCCTTGGGCTGTATGACCCCTCAAGATCAACCCCACCCTTTACTTTTAGTACCCCTCAGGCAACCTAAAATACGGATTCCTGTGGTAGAGACTTTCACCCTAAATATGAGAAAAATATTCCCTCAGAAATATTATGGATTCATAACTGCCCCCAACAGCCTCAACCTAGGAGCACTTCGAGAAATGTCGATGTGGGAAAAATGATAACAGGGTCAAAACTGGATAAAACATCCAACAACCAGTGGTAGTGGTGGCTTGGTGGTTAAGGTGCTGGGTTACTGATCAGAAGGTCAGGGGTTCAAGCCCCACTGCCAGGTTGCCACTGTTGGGCCCTTGAGCTAGGCCCTTAACCCTCTCTGCTCCAGGGGTGCTGTATCATAGCTGACCCTGTGTCTGACCCCAGCTTCCTAACATGCTGGGGTATGCGAAGAAAGTAATTTTTGCTGTAGTGTATTAGTGACCAATAAAGACTCATTATCATTATACCTCATGAAAGAGAGTATGGTTTAAATAACACATTCTAAGCCAGCTACCTTCCCTCATCCCTTTTGCCCCTTAATGAGCATGTGACCACCTAAACAGCAACTACACAGTCAGCTGATAAGTAGCCAGAGCCACAGTCTGCCAGTAAAACATTTAATAGCCCCTGCACCTCAGTGATAGGGTCTAACTGATGCTACCTGCAACACAAAGTGAAGCGACACGTATTTAGAACATACGCTGCCCTGTGGATGAATTTGAAGCATTTGTAGAATCCACAGCACTATCCTGGTAGTCAATGGGTCCCACTATGAAACTGGAATCACGATGTGAAAGAGACGTGTAATAGATCGTACAACTTCCCCATGATAATAAATACCCCCTTTTAAATATGAGAAGAAATATTTCCTCAGAAATATTCTACGTTCATAACAGCCCAACAGACTCGACTGAAGGGAGGGGAATATGGATGCAAGAATGTCCAATTTTCAATTCTTATCATGACAAATCAATATGCAAACTGAATGTGCAAACGATAACTGAGCATAACACATTGAAACTGCACATACAGTGGCAAGAAAAAGTATGTGAACCTTTTGGCTTTTCATGGTTTTCTGAATAAATTTGTCTTAAAATGTGATCTGATCTTCATCTAAGTCAAGGGTATTGAAAATATAATGTGCCTAAAATAATAACACAAAATAAATTCTGATCCCTCATGTCTTTATTGAACACACTCATTCAACATTCAAAATGGCAGTGGAAAAAGTAAGTGAACCCTTACTATTAATAACTGGTTGACCCCACCTTGGCAGCAATAGTCTCAACCAGGCACTTCCTGTAGCTGTGGATCAGACCTGCACATCGTTCAGGAGGAATTGTAGCCCATTCTTCCTGGCAGAACTGCTTTAGCTCTGTCATATTCTTTGGACGTCCCATGTGTATGGCTCTCTTCAAGTCATTCCATAGCATCTCTATTGGGATGAGGTCTGGGCTCTGACTTGGCCACTCCAAAAGGTGGATTTTGTTTTTCTAAAGCCATTGTGTTGTGGACTTGCTCTGGTGTTTTGGGTCATTGTCCTGTCGCATCACCCAACTTCTACACAGTTTCAGCTGACATACAGACATTCTCACATTATCTTGAAGAATTGTCTGATATACTTGGAATTCATCTTCCCCTCAATGACTGCAAGCTGGGCAGGCCCTGATGCAGCAAAGCAGGCCCAAATCATGATGTTTCCTCCACCATACTTTACGGTTGGGATGATGTTTTCATGATGATATGTCGTGCCCTTTCTACGCCAGATGTAGTGCTGTGTGGTTTTTCCAAATAGTTAAAATCTTAGTTTCATCAGTCCACAAAACATTTTGCCAATACAGCTGTGGAGTGTCAATGTGTTCTTTTGCAAACTTCAGGCATGCAGCAATAATCTTTTTAGTAAGCAGTGGCTTCCTTCATGGTGTCCTGCCGTAGACACCCTGGTTGTTCAATGTTTTACGTATTGTAGACTCATGAACAGAGATGTTAGCCAGTTCCAATGATGCCTTCAAATCTTTGGCTGTCATTCGGGGTTGTTTCTTTACCTCATTGATGAGTCTTCGTTGTGCTCTTGGTGTCATTTTGACTGAGTGCCCACTTCTTGGTAGAGTAGCAACAGTCCCAAAGTGTCTCCATTTGTAGAATGTTTGCCTAACTGTAGACTGGTGAATTTCTAAAGTCTTTGAAATCACTTTGTAACCCTTGCCAGCTTTATGTAAATCAACAATTCTTGATCGTAGATCCTCTGAAAGCTCTTTTTGGCGAGGCATGGCTCACATAAGCGTGTGCTTCTTGTGCAGAGCAAACTCCAAACGTTTGAGGGGTTTTTATCAGTCAAAGAAGCTGTAGTCCACACCTCCAAACTCATTTTCTTAACAAGACTCCAATTAGCTTTTTTGAGGTCATTAACTCAAGGGTTCACATACTTTTTCCACAAGCACTATGCGTTTTTTTTTTGGTTGTTCTCAATAAAGACATGAGGGATCAGAATTTTTTTTGTGTTATTATTTTAGACACACAATACCCTTGACTTAGATGAAGCTCAGATCACATTTTATGACCAATTTATTCAGAAAACCATGAAATTCCAAAAGGTTCACATACTTTTTCTTGCCACTGTATAAACTGCACATATAATGAGCACAGTTTCAGGTAAACAAACTCAGCTGCATTTCCACACCCTGGCAGACTCAAGGGAGAGAGAGACTTTTTTTTAAGTGAAAGTATCATAGGTTCGTTACCCTGCCCAGCTCACTTAACAGGAACATAACAACATGGGACATCATTGAATACATGATGCCCTACAGAAATATTGCAGGCAAGTACAACCTCAAAGTTCCCGATACCCCATTTTATCAGCTCCTCTGGACTACTTCTTCCTTCTAGCATTTAGAACGGTCCTCAGATCCATTCTTGCACCTCTGGAGAACTGGGATTGTGGCTACCCGGACCTCCTGCCTCTGCATGGGGGGAAGCAGGCAGACACACTAGTTTTCTGTTCCTCCCTATCAGTGCTAGTCCCAGGCCGAGGACTACTTGAAGCCCTCAGGAGCTCGAAGCAGCAAAGGAGGAATTCGTTGAATGCCTCTGGCTGTTTTTTCATTTCCTGAAGTCTGTCCATGACAGTATTTACTGCATCACTGAACAATCATCTCTCTTTTATTTCAGACAAATTAAGCCACAGATGCCTCTCCATGACCACCAAAGTAGTCATAGAACAGCCAATGGCACCGGCCGTCTGCTTTGTGCCATGGAGAGACAAATCTGTGGTTCGGTGGAGCTCCACAACTGCCTCAGGACCAATGCACTCCCCGCTATTGACCTCTTTTAGCTTGATCAGCTTGAAGCACAGCCATAGTATGCAAAGCGCCGCAAGCCTGACCTGCTGCTGCACTAACTGTGAAGACACCCTGCACAGCTTCATAGGCAAGGCTGGCCCCTCTAGGTGTGCTACCAGGAGAGACAAGCGTCCCTTCAACCCAAGCGCCCACAAGCATCTCTTCAACCCACAGCAATGCCTTGTAACCATATGACACCCCCCCATGATGGTAGCATAATTTCTTGTCATAGGGTTAAAAACTCAACTGTAGTATGGTTTTTCCCATGATCTCGACACCTCGGCATGGAGCTTGGGGGAAAAAGGGGAGCTATTGCAGGGGGAGAATTTCTTACTACTGGTGAGGAAGGGCTCGTCCAGTCTACCTCCTCAGCTGGCCATTCTATTTTTAAATTCTCCACAGCCCTAGTCACAACCTCTAGCAGCTCTTTATAGGATTCAGAGAGCCACACAGGTTGTGCTTCCTCCTCCATCTCCTCAGAGGTGTAGGCAGCGGGCTGTCAATTGGAAATGTTATGAATCAACCTGGAAGAGGATGTGTGTCTATATTGTCTCAACACACTAAAGAGAATGGCTCGAATGGCCAAAACATCTCCAAGGATCACAGCTGGAGAATTGCAGAGTTTAGTTCTGTCTTGGGGTCAGAAAGTCTCCAAATCTATAATCCGAAGTCACCTACATCACTACAAGTTGTTTGGAAGGTGGTTTTGGCGCACAGAGAGAGGTAGCCATATGGAAAAGTACCTCATGCACACAGTTAAATGTGGTGATGGCTCTTTAATATTTTGGGGCTGTTTTTCTGACAGAGGACCTGGACATTTTGTTAGGATACGTGGCATCATGGACTCTATCAAATATCAACAGATATTAAATGAAAACCTGACTGTCTCTGCCAGAAAGCTTAAAATGGGTCGTGGTTGGATCTTCCAGCAGGACAATGATCCAAATCATACATCAAAATCAACACAAAAATGGTTTGGCCATCCCGGTCCCCTGAATTGAATCCCATAGAAAACCTGTGGGTTGAACTGAAGAGAAGAGTCCACCAGCGTGGACCTTGAAATTTGAAGGATCTGGAGAGATTCTGTATGGATGAATGGTTTCAGATCCCTTGCTGTGTATTCTACAACCTCATCAGGCATTATAGGAGAAGACTCAGATCTGTTATCTTGACAAAGGGAGGTAGTGCAAAGTATTGACTATAAGGGTGCCAATAATTGTTGCACACCTATATTTAATTAAAAAAATATATATATAAAATTGTGTTTTGTTTGCAATTGTTTGATATCCATGAAAGCAGAGTATTTTTGTGAATTTCTTTAACAAATGATCAAAAGTTTAAACAATAAAGACCAATATTAGTGGAGGGCACTGTATATATCACAATTTAAAATGTCTACAGTTTTCTTTTTTTCTTAATTTTAAGTTAAGTACAGTACATAATGGTATTGGATATATTAATGACTTTGAAATAATCTTTTGAGAGTGGGCCCATAAACTAAATCATTGTCATAACAACAAAGAATTTACTTCCTGGTGGATAATGAAGGCAGCACTGCATTAGTACAACAGGATAATCCAACCTCTTTACCCAAGATATTAGAAAATTTGTATGCTTTCAGTGATCGTGTGATTAAATATAAAAATATTCAGATGCTGTGCCTCTTTTATATTTGGTGAGACACTCATATATGCTCTAGACAAACTAGACGCTGTCATAGTCATTTTCAACTGATGCTTCCCAATTTGTAAACATTACAGTTAAAAAGACCATGTGTTTTGAGCATTGCCTCCATACTACTTATTAAAAAGCAATTTTCACTAAGCCAACAAGAGTGAACTTAATTGTTGTATCACTGTGTTGTGGATTAATGATACATGTCTTGGTGGGTGGTTAGTGACATGATTCAGACAAGATGTTGAAAAAAAATAAATGTTGAATAAAGAAAAAGCTTTCGTAAGAAAATGAAAAAGCTTTTGCAAAGTATGCACTGACTATTACTTGTACATACTTGTCACAATCTCACCAGCAGAGGGCGCTATGGCGTTGACTTGCACGAGCTGCTGGAGAGCGCCTGCACGTGCTTGAAGTGCGCATGGACGCTAAGACTGTGTTTACAATCGACATATGCACTTATTTTGGTTCCTGTTATGTCCCCGCCTGGTTCAGTTATTGGCGGAGGCACGAGGGTGTGTTGAAGTGTTGCCAGATGTAGCCATTAAGGTAATTGTGACTGGTTATTTAAACCCCTCGCGTTGCCACGCACGTCGGGTGGTATTAGCATAGCGTAGCGTAGAGCAGAGCACAATAGAGTAATGACGGATTAAAGGAAAGACGGAATGTATAATGGTGCCAGGTGGTAATATGTCCATGCTCTGTCTAGCTTCCTGTTCCTAGTTTAATGCTCTAGTTTAAAGAGTGTTTCATGCCATAGTTTAAAGAGTGTTTCATGCCTGAGTGAAACGAGTGTTTCATGCCTGAGTGAAATGAGTGTTTAATGCCTGAGTGAAACGAGTGTTTAATGCCTGAGTGAAACGAGTGTTTCATGTCATAGTTGTGTTCTGAGTTCAGTACTTTATACCTCATTCCTAGTTAAAGGATAAATGTTTAAGTTTCATGTCCTTTGCTTAAGTCTAAATAAAGCCGGTACTCCTGCGCTTACTTCCTGTTTTGAGTCCTGTTTTGTAATAGAATACCGCCCCTTACCATGGAAGTAGCAGGAAAGCACCTTATTGGGAGACGCTCGGACTACTGGCCGTGTTTCCAGTCCATGCAGCTCCCACAGAGGTTCGCTGCCGAACTCCCACCAGCGACAACAGGATTGGGGAGCTACCCACTGGAATTCCTCTGCAGCTGCCAGGTTTATTTCTGCAGCCTGTCGTATCCCAAGCCCACTAAGAGCTAGTGGGTGGGGTTCTTGGTGTCCCGGTTTTGTGGCCTGGCCAGGGACTAGGCGGAGGAAGTAGTGAGTACTGGGTCCCCCGCTCTCCATGACGTCACCCAGTTCGCGGAACTTTTTGTCGAGGAGCTCTACCGGCCAGGACATCTTCGTGGTGTGGATCTGCTGGGGTGGCGGGTCAATGGAAAGCCCCAGCCTGACCCATCCTTCCACTTTTTCTACAAGTGGGTGGACATGCTAGACTCTGCAGCTCCCAAGTGGGTGAACATGCCCGAATCCACAGCTTCGCGTCAGGTTCTATTCGACGTGGTGGAGAGGACACAGAGATGCATGTCTGAGTGCTGTGGGAGGGAGACTCAGCTACAATGCCCTACCTGCAAGAAACTGGGTCTCCAGGAAGCGTTCTTCTGTTCGAAGGAATGCTTCAAGAGTAGCTGGCGGGAGCATAAACAACTACACCGGAAAGAACGTGCAGAGATCCAGCCCGAGGTCAACAGGGTGACCTCGGAGTTCCCGCCGGAGGTCAACCAGGTGACCTCAGAGCTCCAGCTTGAGACCGCCGGGGAGTTCTCAGCTCCGGAGCTCCAGCCTGAGATCAACTTGGCGACCTCTGGGCCCCCATCTGAGGTCAACTTGGTGACCTCGGAGCTTCAGCCAGAGACCCGCGGGGAGGTCTCTGCCACCGAGGAAGCTGCCCTGCTGTCCTGTCCCACCAAGGAAGCTGTCCCGCTGTCCTGTCCTGCTGAGGAAGCTGTCCCACTGTCCTGCCGAGGAAGCTGTCCTGTCCTGCCAAGGAAGCTGTCCTGTCCTGCCGAGGAAGCTGTCCCGCTGTCCTGTCCTGCCAAGGGAGCTGTCCTGCTGTCCTGCCGATGAAGCTGTTCTGTCCTGCCGAGGAAGCTGTCCTGTCCTGCCGCGTAAGCTGTCCCGCTGTCCTGTCCTGCTGAGGACGTTGCCCAGCATTGCAGTCCCACCGAGGACGTTGCCCAACGTTCCAGTCCTGCCAAGGACGTTGCCCAGAGTTCCAGCCCCGTGGTGGATGTCGCCCCGAGCTTCAGCCCTGCTGGAGGTGGTCCTCCGCCTGTCTGCTGCCCGGCGGAGGCTACCCTGTTTCCTGATACATCAAAGGACAGATTACACAGGGGCCCAGGACCGCCGTTGGAGGGGGGGGTTCTGTCACGATCTCTCCAGCAGAGGGCACTGCAGCATCAACGTGCACAAGCTGCTGGAGAGCACGTGCTTAAAGTGTGCATGGACGCTAAGACTGTGTTAACAATGGACATGTGCACTTGTTTGTTCCTGTTATGTCCCCACCCAGTTCAGTTATTGGTGGAGGCGCGAGGGTGTGTTGAAGTGTTGCCAGCTGTAAACCATTAAGGTAATTGTGACTGGTTATTTAAACCCCTCGCATTGCCACACATGTCGGGCGGTATTAGCATAGCATAGCGTAGAACAGAGCACATGGATTAAAGGAAAGACGGAATGTATAATGGTGCCAGGCGGTAATATGTCCGTGCTCTGTCTAGTTTCCTGTTCCTAGTTTCATGCTCTAGTTTAAAGAGTGTTCATGCCATAGTTAAATGAGTGTTTAATGCCTGAGTGAAACGAATGTTTCATGTCATAGTTGTGTTCTGAGTTCAGTACTTTATACCTCATTCCTAGTTAAAGGATAAATGTTTAAGTTTCATGTCCTTTGCTTAAGTCTAAATAAAGCCAGTACTCCTGCGCTTACTTCCTGTTTTAAGTAATGTTTTGTAACAATACTACATAATTACCTTTCAATTCCTGAGTTATTATTGCCTTATAGCACCAACTACTAATAAACAAAGTACTACAATAGGTCGTTTTTTGTCACTACCATCTAAATACCACATACAGTACTTGTACACAGTACATACAGTACACAAACGTGAAAAATTATCTTGCACCCATCCAAAAAGCAACACACCATCATTAACCAGCAAATTATTCTGCAAATTATTAGCACAAAAATAGAGTCCTTCTCTTTGAAAATGTCAGGATGCTTGCGCGTATCACTCATCAAAGTCATAACTTTATATGCATTATACAGTGTCATAGTGTACTGTACATCATAGATTTGCATTGTTTAACATGTATATTGAAAAGCAGCAAACTTTCAATGCCTTGTGAAACGCTATTATAAATTCATATAATGAAATATAAGTTCATTCATTTTCACAATTTCACTCAGTACTGCAGCTGTCTGATTTCAGAGCTCTAAAGATGAACGCACCAGATGATGAATGCCAATTAGCCTTCAGTGAAGGGCAACTGCTGGGTTTAGCAGAATTGCCTGAAAGACAACACTGTTTTGATATTTTTCAAGCACTAGGGTGAAGTGACTTGATATTCTTAGTAGGCTGTGCCTGCTAATTAATCTTACTCCCCTGACCACATAATCTCCTCTTAATTACTGTCTTCTTGGTGAACAAAAAGCTTGCCTAGTTACCCATGAATATAATTATCCATATTGCTGAAAAAAAGTTTGTCTGTGACAGCACAAACAGCACAATTAAATTTTTCACAAATCTACAAATTGCCAGATGGCCACAGTAATTTACTCTGTTGCCTTTATTCATATGTTAAGTGATTTCTTTTTAGGCGTTTTTTGGTGGCCCTGGCTGCCCGTATGGCTAGCCATTCTGTTAGCATCACAGTTGTAGACAATAAGCTAACAACATAACATTCACAAAGCACTGCCATGCAAGGAGGCAGAAGACATATGATGTTCAATCCAGTTTGAAAAGAGCAGCTAATTGTCTTTGGGATGTGTTCAATGACCATTTATTAATTTTCCACCATTTGCAGGGTTGGAGGAAGATAATTAGTTGCTGTGGACAGCTCAAGTCCAGACAGGCAATAAAAGTGCAACCTGATTACATGGTGCCTGAGTAATATCAAAAGGTGATAAAGCCCTAGGTAAACTGTATGAGAAAAATCTTGAGAGGTTAATGAAGAGGAAAGAGGTGCTGTAGTTAAATGTTTTCCAGGTCTTATTGTAAGCTATTTATTTTGTCCTGTTTATCTATATCACTGGAGTGATTTGTAGACCTTAAATTCTAATTATAACAAATACACTTAATGGCCTGTTGATAGGATAATACTTATCACACTATATACAGTACCTAAAATGAATGGTACTATATGTAAAAAGGCTATGATGCCTGCATTTCATAGTTTCTGAATAACTACCTAAAAGAGTATGATAGGAGATAACAGACCATTAGGCAGGCAGACAAATCCAAAACGGTAATCAAAAGTGTGGTCTTATAACAGGCAAAATGTCAGGCGATCGACAGATGGGCATAAACAGGGCAAGGAAAAACACAAAACGAGAAACGAGAACAAGGTCAGTTAACATGAATCAAAAACGAGAAATAAGGAACAACCGCTTGGTAAGAAGATAAACTTCAATACTACGCGCTGTGCAAAGAGACACGAGGGGTTTAAATGACAACGTAATCATGGGTGAAACAGGACAGCTGAAAACAGTGATGACACACATTCGGGAAACTACCAATGACAAAACAGGGGCGGAGACAGAACATAAACATAACAAAAGCACGTGTCCAAAGTAAACAAAGTCAATGCCACTGAAGACCGAAAAGTGTGCGTTCACTAAGAGCGTTCACACTTAAGTCTCAAAATTATTCAACCCCTTTATGGCAACCATCTTTAGTACTTAGTAAAGCATCGTTTTGCTGTTATGACCTGCTGCAAAAGAGATTCATAGCTTCTGGCAGCGTTCCTGAGAAATCTTAGCCCATTTCTCATAAGCAATGTCCTCCAGTTCAGTAATATTCTTTCTGCAATATTATATATATATATATATATATATATATATATATATATATATATATATATATATATATATATGCATTAATTAGCTTATGGAGTGTAGGAGTGATGTGATATGCTGTGCATGAGTGGAGCATAGGAGTGATTTCTACTAAAGCTAGTTTACAGTTTTATCCAGGGGACACCAGTGAGAAGGGAACTGCAGTAGTCAAGATGAGAGGTAATAAATAAAAAAAAATGGATCAAAGTTTCAGCATCTTGTGTGTTCAGCAAGTGGTGGAGGTGAGCAATTTTATGAACATTTTTAGTCAGTGCCCTAATTCAAAATGTAGAGAGGGGTCCAAAGTAATGTCCATGTTTTGCACTGCAAAGCAGGGTTTAGTGACATTTGGGCATTTGGATTTGGGGCCAATAAATTAAAGCTATATTAATATTACGTTTTAGAAACATGGTGCTCGTCCATAGTTTTATATGTAGAGCAGGTGGAAGCACAGATGAATTGGATTTCAATCTGGATATCATTAACATACAGTGTAAGCTAATTTGCGATTGTAATTAATCAAGCTACTCATTAATTAAAATGTCTAAGCTAACTTTTAGATAAAGTACCTAGCAACACTACAAGCTATAAAGAAGTAGCTAACTACACTGAAACCACTTTGTGAAACTGAGGGAAATCAACTTTACTGCACAAAATAAAAATCCAAATGCTTTTTTACAGGGTATGACATTATAATTGCATTATTATTGCAATTTTTATTTTTTTTATGGGTTGGAAACCATTCTTAGTAAGAAGCAGTTAACATTACTTAACTGTAAAAAAAATATATATATATAATAATAAATAAATAAAACAAGTACAGAGAAACAGATACAGAGAAGGATATCTCCATATGGTACAGTTCATAACTAGCTAGTTTATGTTAATGTAATATGGTAATCCATATAACATTAGTAATGCTATCACCCCTGAATAGCCTCTTAATTTAACCATCTAGGTACAGTTGCAATCAAAATTATTCAACCCCCATTGCAAATCAGGTTTATTGTCAAAATTTACAGACTTTCAGCTGTTTGCAAAGAACAAATCAAATAAGAGCAATTGAAATAGTTATTCAAAGTTATTCAACCCCTTCATAGCAAGCATCTTTAATACTTAGTAGAGCACCCTTTTGCTGTTATGACCTGTTGCAAATAATATGCAGAGCTTCTGACAGCATTCCTGAGGAATCTTATCCCATTCCTCATGAGAAATGGCCTCCAGCTCAGTAATATTCTTGGGTTTGTGTGCTGCAACCGCCTTCTTCAAATCTCACCAGAGATTTTCTATGGGGTTCAAGTCAGGTGACTGTGATGGCCCTGTAGAATCTTCCAGGACTTCCAGGACCTTGGTGAAATTTGAGGTATGCTTGGGATCATTGTCCTGTTGGAAGATCAAATGATGCCCAAGCTTCAGCTTCCTCACAGACGGCATGATGTTTTCTCCTAGGATTTTACCTTCCACACACTGCAGGTTTCCAGTGCCAGAGAATGCAAAGCAGCCCCAGAGGATCACCGAGCCACCACCATGCTTGACTGTGGACAGAGTGTTCTTTCTTCAGCTTCTTTCTCCAGACATACCGCTGATCCATCGTGCCGAAAAGTTCCAGTTTTGTTTTATCGCTCCACAGAACAGAATCCCAGAACTTCTGTGGCTTGTTATATTATTTTGAGCCAACTTTTCTTGTGCTTTTGGGCCAGTAGTGGTGTACATCTTGGAGTTCTGGCATGGAAATCTTCTGCATTTAATACACACCTTACTGTGCTCACTGAAACCTCAGTGCCTGTTGCTACCAAGTCTTGCTGCAAGTCTTTTGCAGTTACTCAAGGATTTTTCCCAACCTGCCTTCTCAGAAATATATTTGCAGCCATTGATAGCTTCCTTTTTCTGCCCTGTCCAGGTATTTAATACATCTTCTACACCTAGCCAGTTCAGGTATTTCATTTCAGCCCTTGATTAGTTGCATCAGGTGTGTTTGAGACAACACCTGTTTTGCATATTTGTGCTGTTGTGAGGGATTCTATTCATGGGGTTGAATAATTTTGAAACTGGACAAGTGATTGTAAGTTGCATTTTCAGTTGAATTTGGGGAAACCATTTGAAGCATTTGTTGTGTTGAACTATTTCAATTGCTTTTGTTTCATTTGTTCATTGCAAACAGCTGAAGTCTGTAAATTTTGACAATAAACCTGATTTGCAACTTTGATAGCAACTGTCTTTAACAACTATATATAAAAAAAAGGTAACAAGCTTAATTTGGTGTTTTAACTTTTGGGTGTTTACAGTATTCTAAATTCTAGCATGCATAGTTTGCCTAATTGCACAATATTATGCATACAGAGCAGGTACCAAGCAGCAATAGCTGAAAGATAGGAAATGAGTATATCATTGTCACATTTACACTATTGAAAGTAGCTCTGGGATCAAGATAGAGTAGAATTCTAGAATATATATATATATATATATATATATATATATATATATATATATATATATATATATATATATATATATATATATATATATATAATTCAGGAAAGCTTTTTAACTCTGTGGCTATGACCTTGTCCACCACTTTAACCAGGAAAGGTAGATTTAAAATTGGTCAACTGTTTTCCTGTAAAGCAGAGTCAAGATCAAGTTTAAGAGCACTAGGGACATAACCTAACATGTAACTTGTTAATGAGATGACAGATGTGATCAGAGATGAGAGGTGGGGACAGGATCAAGCAGGCAGGAGGACACATTAGATTTACAGATAAGATTAGAGATGGTGCTTTGCTCAGTAAGAGCAAAAGCTGTTAGGAGTTCATCTGCGGTTTTAAGAAGTGTTTCACTGTTTTTGAAGGGGAGATAGTACAGTGCGAAGGTTCTAATATATTTTGCTATAGCTGAACAAAGTGTAACAGTGCTAATCTAATTAGAGACTGCAACTAAGAGAGGTTGAAGGAGTTTGTTATTAACAGTAAAAAGAGTTTTGAGTGTGCGACCAGTTTAATCAATTATGGAAAGAAAATATAATGAACAGGTAGTAATTAAGACGGTTCTATACATGGCACAGGGAGCAAATAACTTAGTTTGCCATAAATTTGATTGTAAACATATCCAAATTTATATACTAATAACAGAGGAAGAGTAACTAATGAATTGTAAACCAGTTCCATTTTAATCATCCAAAGCTTTGTTATTTACAAATGAATGCAGATGTCTACAGACATTTACTCTAGTAGTACACAATACTGTGCAATTAGGAAAATTCCATTTGCATAAATGCCATAACTAAAATGTCATTGCAACATTTTAGCGGATGACATTCATCTGTGCAGGTAGGGTATTGTGCATTCTTAAGCCTTCAGCATTTGAACCTTTTCTGTAAATCATGGATACTCTTTGTGAGTTTGAATAGAAAAAAATTGAGGCATGCTATGTGTTAGACCAACAGTGCTATGTAGATAATAGAAATATTCTACAGTCCATATAGGATTTTGCAGAGTTTTTTTTTATGATTGTGGCATCCAAAAATTCTTGATTTTGCTGTGGGTTTTTTTTTCCAAAATTTGTGATGCAATTTGCAAAGCTTTTATTGCGGAAAACTACTTGAATTGGCGAAATTTAAATTTCATGAAAGTCTTTTGCAGTGATGTTTGTTGGTAAATAAGACCTTTTAGCTGTACTCATGTTTGACGCACGTGAATCAAAGGGGGCTGTGGCTGAATGCGTGTTGTGATGATGTTGCATGGGACATTGTGAAGTCACATGATGCGTCTTGGCCTAAATCTGTGAAAAATCTGTGGACTGACTCTATGTTTAATGCACTTAACACTTTCCCACTAAAATCCGTTTGATTTTAGATTTCACTATTGACTAATTAATAATAATAATAATAATAATAAAAGCTTTATCCACAAAATGAAAATAACACTCCTAGTTCTCCTACTTCTGTTTTTGGCAGCACTTTCCACATAAAATATCCTGTTGTGTCCTAAACTAAAATCAAGAAACAAAGAAGTCTATTTTGAAACAAACAAATGATTTGCATTAATTAAAAACCTGGAATATGTCCACTTGCTGTTTGGAGCTGTTTGGGTCTGTATTTTTCCTGTTCAACCAGTTTTTGTTGAGGTCTGCATGTTGGCTCTCTGTGAGTTACACATAGTCATAAACCCATTCTCTATGTCATGACACATACAGTATGCTTGCCTGCATCTTTGCTAAAGTTTAACAGGCCTTAAAATGCCCTTCTCTCAATCTAGATTTGTAAAAAAAAAAAAAAAAAAAAAAAACACTTAAGAGCTTTGTCCGGACAAAGCGTGTATGTGGGTTAAGATTTTAATCCAAGAAAGTCATCTTGTGCAAAAACATTTTAAGAGTTAACCCTTAGGGGGTCTCAGCTCTTAGTAAGACAGTGAGGTAATAGAAATAATTCTGCAGCTGAATGCAAAAGATCACAGTCACTTTTAGAACAGTATGCATACAGTATGTATGCAGTGTTATGTATGGTAGGTTAACAATATAAGAGGTTTGAATAAGCATTACTGTTCCCTAGAATAAAAGCACCACAAGTGTTGTTTTGCTTATACGATTACTTAAAAGCTCCCTATTAGAGTTTTTTGTTTTACCCAGTGCTTGGTTGAGCACTTGTGCTCTCTCTCTCCCTCTCTCTCTCTCTCGAATGTGGGTAGTGGGAGGAGTTTAGAGTTTAGGAGCACGCTTTTGAGAGTTTTGTTACTTTAATCTATTTTTGTTTAAGATTTCATTAAAAAGTTTGACAAATGGTGTCACGTGGAGAATTCTCATGCTTGACTCTTAGACATGGATTTAAATATACAGCTAATGACTCCATATCTGTGGAACATGTGGTGGTTGCAGTCAGCGAACAGCTTTTGGGTTAAATATCAAGTCAGCTTCTAGGATAAACAAAGCTCTACCATGGTAGATGGTTTGCTTTAACACGGAATCACAATTAATGACACGTTTGTGCCAGTACTGCCGTCATCAAGTCCATCAAAGAAAATTGTGCTATCAAACGTTCCTCCGTTCATTAAGAACAAAACTATTCAAGGCGTTCTTGAAAGATACGACAAATTAATAGCACCTATAAAAATGATTCCACTAGGTCTGAAAAATCCAGATATCAAGCACCTTATATACGTACATAATATTGAATGAACAACAAAATCCGCTCAATTTGGCTGTAAAGCTAACAAATGAAGGTAAACATTACAATCTTTATTAGCTCGGTTCACATGTGGTGTTTCTTGTGCCGAGAACCAGGGCATGTAGACAAACATGTCCAAACAAGCAAACAGATAAGCCGTCTAATTTGCAAACAATTGAGCAACACATTGGACAAAATAATGATTTTGTTCCCCATGTTAAAACAGCACCTAAAAGAAACACTAACATAGGAGATGCAGAAAATCATCAGAAAGGTGAGGAGAGTGTAAGTCAGGCAAGTAGTGGAGAAAAAAATTGACTCTGACAGTTAATGAAAACGATAAACGATCAAATAAGAACAAACAGAAATAGAAAATAATAAAGCAGATGGTGAAAGTGAAACAGCTGTGGGTAGTTATACTCAGATGTCCACTATGAGTTAAGAATATGCTCATTCTGAAAATGAATCAGTCGTTGATCTTGAGAGCATAGAGAGCCTTTCTGATGTAGATGAAGCTGAAAGAACAGAGTCTTTCAGCTCTAGATTGTACACAGTGAAGCAAACTAATGACTTTCTAGATGAAACTAAAGGAGCTTGCAAATCAAAATTGAGGCATTTTTCCCTGATTTGAACCGCTTTTTGGTGCCGTGTAAAACTGCAATGAACAAAGCAACTAACGAAGAACTTAGCAGACAGAAGTGTTATCGCCTCAGGAAAATAATAACAAAGGTAAAAGGCCTGAAAAATGTAAGGTAAAGAAAGTTTGAATATTTTGTTGAAATGAAGATTAAAAATAATGTAACTTGTGTTTCGATGTTATTTGTCTCTTATTTAATAGTCAGTATCATGGTATCCTTAAACTTTGGATCTTTGAATGTTAATGGATGTCGTGGTGCAGAAAAAAGATTTGCTTTGTTTGATCTTTGGAGTTGGAAAAAAGCAAGTGTAGTTTTTCTGCAAGAAACACACACAGATATGAATAATCAGGTGCAATTGCTAAGTGAGTGGAAAGGTGAAGCCTTTCTTAGCCATAGTTCAAATGTTAGTGCCATGGTTCTAATTCAAGATACTAGAGCTGAAGGAATAATACCTGTCAGAATGCAAAGGATCGATATTGTCACGATTTCCCCTTGAGACAGCGCTGCAGTTTGCAGCGTGCTCTGAAAGCCGGAGTGCATGCGCGTGCAAGAGCCAGGTGTGCAAGCGCTCAGCGAACTCATGCTTTTCAGTTGTTTATGACTGTGACTTTGTTTACTGCGGACATGTGCATTTGTTTTGATTATGGTCTGTCTCTGCCCCCGTTTAGTCATTGGTTGTTGTCCGAAGGTGTGTCATCATTGGTTTCAGCTGTCCGTGTTTACCCAAGATTACGTTATTCGTTTAAACTCCTCATGTGTCTGTGCAAAGCGCACAGTATTGAGTTTAGCTCTTTACCTTGCTCTCGTTTCTCGTTTCCCAGTTATCGTTTCATGTTTCCTGTGATAGACCTGGTTTCTCGTTTCCTCATTTCCTCATTTTTGATTACAGCCTCGCCCCGTTTATGCCCGTCTGCCAATCGCCTGACCCTTTGCCTGTCTTGACCATGTCTCTGTATTACGATTTGGATTTGTCTGCCTGCCTCTCTCCTTAATAAACATATTTATCTGCATTTGCATCCGTATTCACTCCATTAAGTCCAGAAAGATTACAGATATTAGTTATATGAGTTATCTCTTTCTCTTATTAATATTTATGCTCCAAACTATGTGGTAGAACGAGTTTCTTTCTTTAAAAAAATTAAAAGATGTTATTTTAAAAATTCTGAAACAATAGAATAATAATTTTATCTGCTGATTTTAATTGTACTCTTGATTACACTATGGATCAGTATCATGTTGAACCTCATCAAAATTTGGCTAAAATTCTAAAAACCATTGTTCGGTATCACAGTCTTGTAGATGTATGGAGAGAAGCTTTTCTTAGCAATAAACAATATATGTGGGTGAAAATGAATTATAAAGGAAGTGTTCTAAAGGATATTTTGGCTTCGATGAACCACTCCTACATAATCCCTGGTTTTCCCAAAAATGTACTATGTCTAGCATTGATTTTTCTAACTTTGTTTTAGCTGGGGTGACTAAAGTTGGGAATTTGTTTGATTTGAGAAATAGAGAGTTTTTCAGTACAGAATATTACTAGAAAGATTGCAGGTAGATCAGAGAGAATAGTTGGGAATATATTAAGGAATTTGAAAACATCTTTTCCTACATCTTTGTAGGAATATATAACCAATTTTATGTCTGGTAATAATACAAAGGTTCTTTTGCCAGAAGTGTATATAACTCCACAGGTAGACCAATATGGAAAGAGCAATGGGGACAATGTAAGCATGTTGATATCGTTTAAATGCTTGCAAGGTCTTCCTTTTTCTATGGGGAACAAACAAAATTTATGTAATGCTTGTGTAAAGTCTTTCTTTGTTGGACAGCTAAGAGGGAGGAGGGATACAAAATGGAGGACTTATCTCTCAGTGTCAGAAAATAAAGTACCTTCATGGCGTTTATTGTATAAAAACCCCTACCAAAAATGTCTGGTGATTTAAAGTGGTGGATTTTACATTGTGCATTACCAACAAAAGTGATTTTGTTTAAATATAAATATGCAACTTCCTCACGTTGCACTTTGTGTAATGAACTTGATACTGTGTTTCATGTTTTTTGTAAATGTTGCAAATTATCTCTGCTTTTCAATATTTGTGTATAGAATTTTTAGTAGTTTAAGGGTAATTGTTTTCGAAAACAGTGTTTATTTATGGGTGTAAATATTCTCGTGACAAGTAGGAAATCTGTACTTTAAAAAAAACATTTTGGTTGGTCAAGCAAAATTAGTCATTTGGAAAGAAAAATAAAATTGGATTGGAAGGAGAAGAAGTTAACATGGTTAATTTATTCAAGGCCTTGGTTGAGTCTAGGATTAGAGTATGAATTTAATAAAATTAATAGTAATCGTCTAATGTTTGAGAAGAGATTGTGTGTAAACAAAGGGTTGACTTTTATAGAAGGCAAAGATCTCTTTTTTAACTTGTAATGGGTTGTTAAATTTGATGGGTTTTTTTGTATATTTGAAAGTTTTTTAATGATGGAATAAATTGCTTTTTTAAAAGTAAAAAAGTCCCTCCCTCTCTCTTGTGCTCGTTCTCTCTCGCTCTCTCTCTCTCTCTCTCTCTCTCTCTCTCTGCATGTGTGGCCCTCTACATCTTGTTCCTTCCTCCTCCGCTCTATGCTTGTACTATCAGATTTTGTCATTAAACAGTATGTGTCCTGATGCAACATCCAGCACATGCCAATTTTTTCCCAACATCCGCATATAGCCTAATTACATACTAAGCTTTTTATTCTGTGAACTTCAGCTTGTTGCTAATTAAATTAATACAAACATTTTGGGAAAACAATCCCAAATGAACATTTTCTGTGACCATCTTATGGGCAGAAATATGTGTACTGTAAGTGACTAAAACCAAAGGAATATTCCTTGCACTGACTTACTAGTCTAGTGGGAAGTATGGACTTGCATGTCTTGACACATCTTTTCAAAAAGTCAGGAGGTGTGTTTGAAAGGGTGCATCTCTATCCACTGTCACATCCAGCTTCCAACAATACACAAGGAATAAAACATGATGGGGGTGTTGATATACAAAAAATTACTCACACTGGGTTGGTGTGATACTGCCTGATCTGAAGCAGAAAAGCCTGGTTTATACTTGAGGTATGACTTTGTGTGCATGTGCATAAGCACCAGCACACACAAGCAGCATTGTTCATACACTCATCTGCTGATCTTATGTACATAAGGAGGATTAAAAAAGCCACATCTACTATAGATAACACATCCAAAACCTCCCTGTTTGTGTGGTTTCCAAGTCAAATTGTTTTCATGTTTAATGATTTCAAACACTAACCGTAATAGGAAAACCTATTAATGTTAGTACAGTATAGCATTAGAAAAGACCACAACAGTATCAGCCAACCTTTATTCTTTATCATTTTTGTATTTGTATATAATTTGTATGTATGTATTTATTTAGTTATTTATTTATTATTTATTTTAAGCTGGCGCCTATCTGTCCCAAGCTATACCACAATTGGAATGATGACAAGTAACTGAACAATATTTTAAACTACCAATGTTCTATAGTTACTTTATTAAAATGGTCGACAATAAATTTAAATACATAGTGCTGTGTAGTTTATTTCTCATGCATGTTGAGGATGAGAACATTAAAATATTAATGAAACTTTACATCAATCTGCTGCACTCAATTGGCACAAATTGTCTCAAAAATCCTCACCTTAAAATTTCTATGTCCACCTTTTGCCTCTGAAGTAAACAGAGACCAGTGTTAGTTTTGGGGTTTAAGGCCCGAATAAAGTCTGAAGGATGCGTTAACAGAGTCAACAGCAGGAAGTGTTTCAACATACACTGTATAATTAACATTATAGTTCTATTTTTTTTACATGTATTTTCATATGTGTCCTTCTTCTTTATTATTATTAGTATGATGTATTACTCTATTAGTACAATGTATTACTCTAACTCTAGTGACCAATATGTGAATGTCAAACATACTTGAACTCAGTATCTGTTGTCATGAAAAAAAAAAGATGTAATGCAATAACAGTGGAAATGTCTGTGAAGAATGCGAGTGTGAATTTAAAGGCAAGGTTTGGCTGATGTTTATACAACAGTCCGTTCCATTCCACTAATTTGATTGGTTGAGCATCATTCCAAGAGTGCCAATTTCATTGGAAGCACTCCAATTTCACTGGAAGCACCTTTAACAGAATGTACAAATCACAAGCTAGCTAGCCAGCTAGCTGACAGGCTATTTAATGAGTGTGGCTTCTTCAGCATCTATTTCCACTTTTTTAAAAACATTTGGCCATATTCTATCCGAAATTTTATTCGATTTTAATTTCATGTTTGTAGAACTGCTGTATAAAAACGAAGTCACATTCACGATACTGCGGTTATAATGAATATTGGATATTGCTTATTTGAATCTCAAACAATACCAAATGGATTTCTGCAGTGCATTTACCACAAAAAAAAGCAAAATTCCTAAAAATACATTCCTAATGGTTTCAACATTCCTAAAAATACCAAACATATCAGTTACATTTCCTACAGAATTTTGCACCTGTTGCACCATTATCAACTGAAAGAAATGGAATTTTCTTCCATTGATGCAAAGGGTGAAAGTGGAGTTTTCAGATATGTTTGAAAATTTACACTAATGTTTGAACATTAATGTTTGCCTCCGCCTTACCCTACAGCTGTCTACCAAGGTGATGCACCAGAATTAGTGCACGTGGTCACTACTGTTTTGCACTCCATCTGTGCATCTTCATGCATCATGACCCTTAAAATTGTTGAATCATCATACAATCATTCTCCACTGGTTAGTGTGGAGCAAGGTGGTTGACCCAGTTTCAGCATCACTGATTGTCAAACTATTGGGAAGCAGAAAAACCAGGACTGGGAGGAAACAGAACATCTGCATTTGACTGTTTCTTCCCTGACTATTATATTTACTGTACTTCTAGTGGTACTTCCTAGTGGCAAATTCAACAGCTAATAACTCCATGAATAATATTACATATTCTAATGTAAAATTACCCCACATTTCACTCATTTGTACCGGTTCAGTGATCGAATTAGAGAGCTGTTAGTCATCAAGCTTGGCGTTGTGAATATGCCTGCAAAACACAGGATAGAAAATAAGTTAATCCAAGAAGAAAGTGTCTATAATAGTTTTTTTACTCATACAACATTTTCCAGAAGGTTGTTTTCATTTTAGTCTTTAATTGTTCAGACAAAAGACTGGTTAATGCAAACAAGTCAATCATTTTCTCTTATATTTATTGTTTTGTGACTGTTATTCCTGTTAAACAAATAAGTCAAACATTATTTAATGCCTTTCAGTGACAATCCTCAGATACACCTAAGGCTGCATTTACACTGCAGGTCTTGACACCCAATTCCGATTTGTTGACTATATCTGATTTTTTTTTAATGACTATATCCGATCTTCTTTTAAAAGTGACCCATATCCGATATCTGTATTTACACTACACACTTCGTCAAACAAGCCAAGGTAGACATCACTAGAAGCTTAGGTTGAAAAGGAAGTAAAAATGGCGCAAAAAGGCGAAAATATAATACAAGCTTTTGCTTTCCACACCATATTTAAAGGTAAGCAAAACACCAGCCTCTTAAGGCAGAGAAAAAAGAAGAGAGCCTTTGTTGAGAGTTCTGTTTTCACAGTTGGTGTCCACCCGAGTTGACGTCATTTGCCACCATTGCTTTTTAATGACGTACGACTCACATGAACAGGGGAATATCTGATCTATCCACTTACATAGCTGACGCAAATGCATGTATCCGATGCATATCAGATTTATTTCCACATATTCTAATTTTTTTAGATGCACCTGTACATGATGTTCTTGACATTTTCTTGGTTTCATCTGACTGCTGATGCAGCAAAGAGTTTACCAAGCATGTACTGGATCTCATTGGTGAAAGGTATTAATCAGGAGAGAGGTACAAAAGAATTTCCAAAACACTAGACTTTAGTTCTTGTACCATGGAACACTGTGAAGGTCATCATCAACATGTGGAGAAAATGGGGCACCACGGTGACACTACCAAGTACAGAACAGAATCTCCCCAAATAGATGAAAGGACAGGACGAAAACCACCAGGAAACCTACAGCAAAATTAATGGAGGTGCAGGAATATCTGGCAAGTGCTGATCACTCCCTGTATGTGATAATGTCTTGTATTCACAGTTCTGGGCTATGGGCTAGGGTGGCTAGACAGAAACATTCAAGTCCATCTAAATCACTTTAAGCCATGTGGCAAAGTTTGTCATGGTCTGATGAGACCAAGGTAGAACTCCATCCATCCATCCTTCCATTCATTTTCCATACTGTTTATACTACACAGGGTTGCGGGGGAAGCCTGGAGCCTATCCCAGGGAATTCAGGGCACATCCTGGATGGGGTGCCAATCCATTGCAGCAAGGTAGAACTCTAGACATAATTCTAAAAGATCGTTTTGGTGCAAAACAAGACAGCTTATCACCCAAAGAACACCATACCCACAGTGAAGCATGGTAGTCGCAGCATCATGATATGGGACTGCTTCTCTTCAGCTGCTATTCAAGATAAAGGGAATCAAGGATAGCACCTAATGGCATTAACAAAAGAATGGTTTTAGAAGAAGAAGATCAACATTTTGGAATGGTCCAGTCAGAGGCCATATCGAAATCCTATCAAACACCTGTAGAATGACTTGAAGAGGGCTGTGCACAGGAGATCCTGTCACAGTTTGATAGAGCTCAATCATTTTTGCATGGAAGTGTGGAATAAAATAGTCAAATCCAGATGTGCTATTTAGTTAAGTATCAGTTAAGGGATGTGCACACATGTGCAATCAGGTTATTGTCGTCCCCCCCCCCCCCCCCAAAAAAAAAAAAAGAAAAAGAAAAAAACATTTCTAATGGTTTTTCACTTAGATTTTGTCGGTTGCTGAATCACATTAAATGTGGAAATAGATCTGAGAAGATTAATCTTGGTTAAATTTTTATATATCACAAAACATACAGGGTGTGTAGACTTTATATATATATATATATATATATATATATATATATATATATATATATATATATATATGACTTTATATATGTGTGTGTGTGTGTGTGTGTGTGTGTGTAGTAGTGTGTGTATATATATATATATATATATATATATATATATATATATATATATATATATATATATATACTGTATGTAAATTATTTACCTGATGTATGCATTTATTCTCTGCTGCTTCAAAACAGATGTTTCATTCTGTTTAGTGTCAGTGACACTATTCAAAAGTGATGTGCAAAACAAAACATTACCACTTCAAACTGATGTGCCCTTATTTATACAGATGCAGTTCAATAACATTCACATATTTCTTGTCTGAGCTAGAAAGGAGAATATCCTACACACATGGACTCAAGGTCAGGATAGAGACAAAAAACTACAAACACACACATTCCCACACTCAGAAAGCAACAAATAGTTATCTCATGAACAGATGTATATGTATTTCCAAATACAGCGAGCTACTGCCTAATAACACTTGGCTACCTGGTTACCACTACCTGATGGACCTGGTGTCTACAATAGTCCTGTCCTCAACTGATCTAAGCACAGAATAAATGAAAATACATCATACATGTACAGTAAATGGCCAAAGTCTATACCATAGATTAAGATGAATTCACCACAGTCTGGATTTTTACACAGACAAAGACTGTGTAGCCCTGCTTAGACACAGATATTAGTTCCATAGGAAGGGTCCATTCATAAAATATTTGGGAGGGGCAGGCAGTCTCTGGGTGCTATGTGGAAAACTTATTCAGCAAAGGATCCCAAAAAAAGGGACATGACTAGAGGCCACTGACAACTCTGCCAAAGCCCAAGGACTTTCCTTATCAGCTTCCATTATTTCAGTACATTCCCACATAGAGGATGTTGTCGCTCCACCTCCTGCCCACTACTAGTGTGTGGGCAAGTGTTTTATATACTTTATATACTTTATATATGCTAGATAGGGTTTTCACAGTCTTGAATTTCATTGCACTTTGTTCTCATAAATACCATCTTTTTAAATTCTGGTATATCAGATTTTTGAAACTGTCCATTAATCCACTGCATATTTGCATATCTTTAAAAATTTGTCAAGTCTGTTACAGGTTCTTTAAAACCTTTAATCATTTATACATTAAGTTTTTAAATATATTGCAAGGAATTTCTGAATGTTAACTAAGTTGTTTTTTTCAGAGAAGCCAAAAAAAATTAAATAAAGGAAGTCGCATAGAGTGGACTAGACGTTACACTGAACTATTCAACTAAACTAACTTTTGTGAGCAACACGACTTATTTTCATGAATGCCATTAAAACAAGCCATTTACAATTTTGGGGAATTAAATTATGATTGTTCAAAGAATAGTAAAATTGTCTATTACAACCATGAATCGGTACAGGAAGCAACTGCTTTACTAGGAATTGCAGTCAGTGAAATGGCTGCATTGCTAGTTCTTATGCTAACAAAACTTCCTTTAAGCTGCTGCACACTGAGGCAGTTCAAAGTTATAAAATCATGTATATTTCATATTGCATGGCCAATGCCTGACTTTGTTTTTGTGTTGGTATAGAAGAAAGGAAAAATTAATTATCAAAGCCATAGTTCATAAATTTTACCTTGATTATTGAGAAACGCTCTCATTTAATAATGCAGTGCTTCAGCTTTCAAAACAACAACATTCCCTAGTTCTTAAAATAATCTTTTTTTTTTTTTGGAATCAGCACTGCCTCTAGCACAAGAATTTTTCTTTGATTTATAAACTATTAAAGGCTGAGAACTGTCTTCTTAATTTTTACTAACAAATTCCCTACCTAAATGTGGTTTAATAATTGTACTGTCACTGCAGTCTTATGTCATTTAAAGTCATTCTCTTGGAAAGTCATGAGAAAATGCTTTGATACACTGAAAATATGACACCAAGTTGTATGCTAAGACAGCATAAATGGTTCCTTTCTTTTCACTGGCTAGTGCATACAGTGTACAAAGACGAAGGGAGAAAAACAAAGATACTTTCTCATAAGGTAACCATTTGTGTCCGATGTAATTTCCCCAGAGTTGAGGGTATCAAAAGAGCTCAGTAAACATCCAAAATAACTGACCATGTTATGTTGTAACTGCTCCTCTGACACAGAGAAGCCCATTCATCTAGACTATTAATTACTCTCCTTGTAGCTCAACAAATCTGCTCACTGCATGTCTGAGAAAGTGATACATCATTTAAATTACATTTTTATTGGAAAATCACAAACAGTGTATCTGGCAGGAAGTTGGGAGGAGTGGTAGCCAGGAAAGGCATGATGACAGAGTGAAAAGAGGCCACTGGCACACTGGCTTTTTGCCTACTGGGCACCAACTACTGGCAGCCTTGTGGGAGACAACTGCAGAGGAAACCTCAATCCATAAGGAACACTGAGAGGAATAACTGGAACAATATATGGCTGAAATCAAATATATCACTACAGTGCCCTCCACTAATATTGGCACCCTTGGTAAATATGAGCAACGAAGGCTGTGAAAAAAATTCTTTTTTTGTTTAAACTTTTGATCTTTTGTTTAAAAAATTCACAAAAATACTCTGCTGTCACGGATATCAACCATTTGCAAACAAAACACAGGTTCATCCAAAAACAGATGTCTTTAAGTATAAGTGTGCAACAATTATTGGCACCCTTTCAGTCAGTACTTTGTGCTACCTCCCTTTGCCAAGATAACAGCTCATGGCAAGGGATTTGAGACCATTCCTCCATACAGAGGAAGTTCTATGGGTTTCAAGTCATGGGACTGGTGTATATTTAGCCAACATCCAATGGAGTCAGCTACCTAGCTGTTGTAATTAGCTAGCACTTAGCATAGTTTCTATACTAGTTTGCTTATAAATATATATTTGAGCACAAATTACAAAGATACCATGGAGCTATGTGTTTACATCAGAATGTCTAACAAACTAGATGAGATCCCTTTTGCTTTTATTATCTGACATTTACACTCTTTTACACCTTTTTCCTCATGCACTATAATATTTTTAACATTGCTACAATCTTATCATTTCAATGGCAAGTATGGAACAGTAACACCCGATTCATACATGGTGCTCTTACCATATTGAAATAATATTTACCTTAAAACTGTATCCATTTACTTAATTAGTGGTATTATAAATATATATATATATATATATATATATATATATATATATATATATATATATATATATATATATATATATATATATATTTGTATAGTGGTATATATGATTAGTGGTATTATATTTTTATATTTATCTTTTTATCTCTTTTATTCTCTTTTTAAAGTTGACTCTTTTCTCTTTAAAGTTGATTGCTTTAAAAAAACTGGCTTCTCTTTTTAAAATTGACTCTTTTCTCTTTAAAGTTGATTGCTTTAAAAAAAACTGGCTTCTCTTTTTAAAGTTGACTCTTTTCTCTTTAAAGTTGATTGCTTTTTTAAAAAATGGCTTCTTTTTTAAAGTTGACTCTTTTTATCTAAGGTTGAATCTTTTTTTTAAAGTTGCCTCTTTTTTAAACCCCCCCCCCCCCCCCCCATGTTGTGTGGATGTGCCTGCCTCTATACATCCTATCTCCGTTAGTATTCAATATTAATGTAATGTTGACTGACATCTAGTGGAGAAAATAAGAACATTGTATGTTTGTAACATTAGTTAACAGAACATGTAGTATGAGACACATACCCATTTCCTTTAAACAAGATAAAACTCAAGATAATAATGTGCATAATCAAAATCATTTGTCAAAAGCTGAACTAACCAAACTCTATCCGAATTTGGACCCCACCTCTTTTTGGATGTAAACAAGCACTGGTTAATTTAATTAACAAAATTTTGGTCATGCTTATGTCTGGTGCTTTGTGTTTATATATTTATTAGACTTACATCATATTAATTTTTAAAAAGTCCCTCTTTCTGCTATTTTAATATACCAGAAACAACAAATATGCCTGCCTACTAGCTAGACTGTTTAACAAGAAGTATCCAAAAACCTCCTTCCCGTACCAAATGGCTGAAAGATACCATGTAAAGCTAGAGAAAAGCCAATTCTAAGGGAGAAATGTGCAAAATTTGAAGTTTTGGGAAGAATGGGGACAGAAGGTTTGCACAACAAAGGGGCCTTTTTTGGATTATTCATAGTAGATGATGAACTACACTTCATACAGTCCCCTCTGAAACTATTGGAATGCCAAGGCCAATTAATTTGTTATGCTATACACCAAAGATATTTGGCATTGAGACCAAACGATGGATATGAGACAAGAGTTTAGGATTTCAGATGAAATGTAAGATGCCTTAGACAGTGCTACAGGGAGACAGGAAGGACAGCTGATTGTCCTTGCAGTGGAAAATTACATGTAACCGTGTGTCCCCACCAGACGTGATCGAGAACTTGAAAATGCCGTGGTGGAAAAGTGGAGTAACATCTCACAGCAAGAACTGACCAATCTGCTGCAGTTCATGAAGATGAGATGCTCTGTAGTACTTAAAGCAGCCACACACACACACACACACACACACACACACACACACACACACACACACACACCCCGCCCCCTTCAGGGACTCATTATTCCATTTCTGTTCATCAAATGTCCATGAAACTTCTTCAGTTGTTGGATCTTGTTATGTTTATACAAATATTTACACATGTTAAGGAATTTGCTGGAAATAAAAGCAGTTGAAGTTGAAAGGACATTTCTTTTTTTGTTGAGTTTACATATAAATACCAGGAAATAAATGCTGAAATTCTATACTCTCTTCTCATACTCATCTTTTGATCTCAAACCCAAATGTCTTCAGTCTACAGCGAAAACAAATGAATTGGCCTTGCCATTCTATTAGTTTCAGAGGGGACTGAATATTGGTATTTTATTATTACGTTGAATAGTCTGAGCTGAGTGTAAACAACAGTTACACAGATGTGTAGTTTGTACTGTGCACTCACTAAGACAGATCCACCAAATCCAGAAGAACTTCTGATGATTTGTTGATTTAGTTGGACAAACTGTATATTATGAGAGCTTTGCTGTGATTAAAACCCAATGCCTAGACTAATCCAGCAACATCACTGATTAGTCATTTCCTATTATAAAAGGAGGTTTAATCACTTCAGTTTATGATTTTTAAAATGAACACCACTCACAACAATACAGGGAAACTTTGAAGTGTGACACAATCAGATGGCTACAACTCCAACTTGTAATTGACTTCTTTGGGAGAGGGTTATAGATGGTTTACGATTGATGACTCACTCAGTCTTAATCTGGCCCCTTTATAAGTATACCTTTAAGGAATTTGCTGCCATCTTATTATGCCTATGAAGTCAGAGGAGACTTACATTTAAGATGATACACTGTGGAAATATTAAAATATCAAGACATTAATGGTAACGGGGTCAAAACTGAGGCTCAGTCTTAGTAGTTTTCTGGCATGTCTGCCCACAGTAGGTCACAGTAGGACCAAGCTTATGTACATGATATGGACAAGAGGGAGTATAGGTGTTACTGAAACATATACAAGTACATGCCAACTGACATTCATTAAAGTACGAATTATATATATACAAATTTATCTGAAGCTCGTTTTGCAAAAAGAATTTGGTGTCAAGTTGGGGAGGAAATTGCTGGACAGAATGCTCAGATTTAGATCTGCACATCTACTTTCACATTAGCCTGACATTAGCCCGACTACATTACAAGTGTGTTCAGCTTTTGCCATGCACATAAATCAGTTGAGTTGTACACCATTGTTGCATTATTGTGATTTAGAATAAAGAATCCACACCTCTTTATCTTATTGAGTGCAAGATGGTGGTCCATTTCTACTGATGGATGGAGTAGAGAGGGGCTGGCAAGTTGTACAGAGCAAATGATGGGCTGAAGTTAATAGCGGTACACTTCTAAAATGCAGGCTCTTATAAAGGCATTGGCTCTATTGCTCTAAGTCAGAAATTATTGTATTTTGTTTCCAATAAGAAGCCACAGTTTAGAGCAACATACTGATGTTGTCCTGTTTATTTATTTTTGCGATAACTGCATTGTTTTTTTAATTGAACCCTTTGGGATAGTTCATCTTTTAATTCCAAGGTTACAGTGAAATATACAATGTAATGTATCTAAAAGTCCATCTTTATGAAGAGGTCAAAATATAGCAATGCTTACAACCTAACCTTACAATTCATTTTTTTATAACTTTTGCTTGTTTGATTGTTGCAGTTATGATAATGCAAAATTTCGTTAATGCCAAGTAGTGTTGTAATGAAGTTCTGTGTTGCAGTGAGCCGAGGCGAGAATTAAAACAGGAGAGACCGGCACCTCGAAAGAGAGAGACAGCCAACCAGCACAGAGCCATGTGTGCACGTGTGTCTATAAAACAAAACCACTGAAAAGTGAAAGATAAAGAATATAACGCCTTTTATGTTGTTCCAAGCCTGCCTCCATCTTCCTCATACCCTAGCCAAATCTAGGAAAGTGTTACACTAAGGTTTTAGTTGTTTTTTTCTCATGTTTCTACGATAATATTTCAGCAAGTTATAAACTGAAATAGACGGAAAACATCAGTTGCACCCCTGACAAAGCAATCGTCCCCAAGGGGGCGGTGGCCAGATCTGACATTCATCCAATGGCTGTGAAGAAAGTGTTGAAGCCTGTCATCAAAGTGCTGTCAGCTTTCACTCAAACTGGGCACACGTGACGTGAAGCCATAGAAATCCTTTTTTATCCACTTAATTTTTTTATGCAATCATGTTTCTCTTTATTGCATTGTTTAATATAAAAGACATAAATATAAATAAATGGGCGGAATGTAAATGTTTCATTTTGATAGACATCAAAATGGTAGTCCCACATTGTCCCACATAAACTTATTACTATTCCCACATTTGGTCTGTTTGCAGATGGACACCCTAACACACACACACACACACACACACACACATTCAATCACATTCAGTGCATCACCCCTATCACAGCATGCATCCCATTTGATCCATTTAATCCTCTAAGGAACTACTGACAGACCTTCCTTAAATGGGATATGAAACAGTTTTACTGACACATTATCATTTCAGTGACACATTAGCTCTTTGTTGAAAGATACTTCTTTATGCAAAATTACACTTCATCATTCGTTCCTACTCTCTGCTCTCATTCAGATCCCAGTGTGTCGCCAGCTTTAGTTCAGTTCCACATTTCTTTCTCGTTCTCTCTCTTGCACTGACTCGTCACCCATCAATCTACTGCACATAACCTGCAGCAAATTACAATGGTGCAAATTTTTCTCTCTTTCATTACCTTGATTACCAAGTCAAATTACTACTGCTGCACATGGCTAATGGACCATATGAGACTAAGCTCAGCAGTGCTGTTGCTCGGGGAGAAGTACTCAAAAGAGGAGGTTCGACTGAGGAAGAGGGATATACTAGATGCCAGGTTTTCAAAATTCATTAAAAAATTGAATGACTCATTTTAGGCCAGGCTGATATAAAACTCATTCACCGTCACATTTGTTTTGGTTTGGCAAGCCCGCACCACAGGACAAGCATCCTTGCTTCTTGTTAATGCTGAAAAATAGGAGGATTTTGTGACTGATGCTTCTTTCTAAAATTGTTGATAAATACATGAGAGGTTGTGTATATGTTCCTACCACTTCAAATTAGAGCTACAGAAATATGACAACTATAACTTCTTTTCAGTTATGTCCTGAGTGTAGCCTTCCTGCTCCTCTAAAGTTTTACAACACAAGGGAGAAGTAAATAGCTTTTTCTTTCTCTCTCTCTCTCTCTCCCTCTCTCTCTCTCTCCATCAGATAGTCACCATTATTTCTTTCTTTTTTTTTTTGTAAATTTAGAAATAGTATTTTGTCATTGCAAATAATGAGATTATATTGGATAAGAAATAATATGCGATATTGATTTCATTGATCTAATTTAAGAAAAAATACACAAAAAATAGGCACTGATGAAACCCATTATCGTGTTCCCGATGCAGGGCATGGTAGTCATCTATCAGTATCAAAAAACGGGCACAAATAGACACTTGCATTATGTAGGGGACCAACTCTGCATAAGTTTCTAAATGATGAATTGTTTTGTTTTGCCTCACTGTCATGACACTTTCCTCCTATCCATTCTGTCATAAGTCTAGCTACTATCCGTCGAAATGTATTATCAGTTTCCACTGGCAGCATAGTAGTATTATACAGACTGTGTGGTATGGCACTGTGGGGCGCCAGTAGGACTGTGCTTAGGTGGGTTATGGCATTGCATTACAGTAGTGAATTGCCTCAACGGCAATGGTGGCTTAACAGGCTCAGTTGTTGGGCCAAAGAACAAGGCCCTTAACCCTATCTGACCCAGGTACACTGTATCACGGCTGACCCTGCACTCTGACCCAAGCGTCCTAATGAGCTGGGATATGCAAAAAAAAAAAAAAAAAAACAATAATTTCACTGTGCTGTCATGTATATTTGACAAATAAAGGCTTCTTCTATAGGACTGCTTTTTATTTGTTTAAGGAGGTTGCCCATAGGTATGAGAAAGGAGATTAAATAAAATCATCATCATCATCATCATCATCATTATTATTATTATCATCATCGTCATCATCATTATTATTATTATTACTATTATCCCATAATTCACAAAACATAACACAGTTTAGGCAAAGTGTATGGTGGGAGAAGGAGGGAAAATTCTCCTTCATTGAGAGCAATCAGGAATGGCTCGACGTGATGTACTCCGTCATGGAGTTGCACTCGTGACACGTTGCTTGACCTCCCGCTGTGGCCAAGAGCTCCGCCTTTCTTCCCTGTTCCGCCTTGGACGTCACTACGCCAGTCTCTGCTTCGGACATCGCTCCACCTTCCTACTCGGCTGAGGACATGGCTCAGCCATCCTGCTCAGCTGAGGACGTGGCTCTGCCATCCTGTTCTGATGAGGACATCGCTCTGCCTCCATGCACTGCTGAAGAAGTCGCTCCTTTTCTTTCCTATGTGCCGTATGTCGCTCCCCCTTTCTGATCCATGGAGGATATCGCTCACCCCCATGCTTCTCGGAGAACTTTGCTCCTCCCTCTGGCCTCGCGGAGAACTTAGCTCACCCCTCAGACCTCGCAGAGAGCGGCACTCCCACATCTAGCATCATGGGGAACGTTGCTTCCCCCTCTGACTCCGCCTTGAGCTTAATTCGTCCTGCTGGCTGTTCAGTAGCCATCTCTCCACATTCAAACCAGGCTATCATGTCATCTCTCGGAGGAAACCGCCCCACACCTGAACCTCAGCGAGCAAGCCCAGTTCCTGTCTGAGGTTGACGTTACGGCACCAAGTTCTGCTCACACCTGAGTCCGCTGACACGGCCGACCAAGTTCTGCCTTCCTGTTCCGCTGAGGATGTCGCTATGCCTTCTCGCCCTCCTGAAGCTGATGACCCAGCTTCCCATGCCTGGGTGATGTCTAGCGACCCTGGCAAGCCTGCCCCAACTTCATGCCTGCCCCTCGGCTCCAGGAATTTGCAGGAGCTCCTGGGCACTAGTAGGAGTACCCGATCGGCAGGTTGGAACTCCCGAGCCTGCGTTGGAAGGTTGTATACCCTTTTCTGTTCTTCCTGGGTGGCTTGCATATGCTCCTAAATGATCGGTGTCACCCGGTCAATCTTCTCCTGCATCTCTTGCACGTAATCGATGACCGAGCAGAACGGGGATGGCCGTTCTTCCCACGCTTCATGGGCCATGTCCAGCAGTCCTTGAGGTCACGTCTGAAGAGGAGCTCGAAGGGGGTGAAGCCCGTGGAAGCTTGGGGACACTCTTGAACGGCAAAGAGCACGTAGAGAAGGAGGAGGTCCCAGTTCCTTCCTTCCTCACCTACCACCCAGTGTAACATCTGCTTTAGCGTCTGGTTGAACCTTTCGACAAGTCCATCAGTTTGTGAGTGGTAGACAGACATCTTGAGGTGTTCCACCTGCAACAGCCGACACAGATCAGATATTAGTTTGGAGACAAAAGGCGTACCTTGGTCGATCAGAATGTCCTTTGGGATCCCCACATGACTGAACAGGAGTACCCAATCTCTAATGATGTTGCGGGAGGTGGCTTTGCGTAGTGGCACTGCCTCAGGGTACCGGGTGGCATAGTCCAAGATGACGAGTATGCACTGGCATGGGCCAGGAGCATCAGTGTTTGGGTTTGGGTATTGGGGACTACCAGGAGGTCCATGTTTTCCCCTCTGCACTGGGTCCGGTGGTATAGCAGGCCTCCCCTGACTAAAAAGTAGGAGGCGGGGAGCCTGTGTTCCGGATTTTGGTCGACCCCCTTGATCTGACGCACCTGGACCCAGCAATGCTTCAGGCGATCATCCTCTTTCTGCTCCTGGCCGAAGTTCCCCTGCCAGTTCACCTGTTGAAATACAGATGAGAATGGGTTAGGGGATGTGTGCGCCTCACCTTCGGCCAGGGCGTTCTCCCCACCCCGGGCCATGTAGGCTGGCCAAACTGGGGCATCCTTCCTTCGCTGGGCTGGTTTTGGCAGGTCCCATGTGCAGCAGCCCCCTCCGGCCGGCCCGGAGTTTTGACTCTTCTTTGGCGTCCCCTGATCCGGTTTCATCAGCATAGCCTCCTCCTTGGGTGTCCCATAGGCATGGCGGTTTCGGATGACCTCTTTTCCTTTGGCAGTGCGCTGGCGGTCAGGCAGATATGGCGGCCCCCTTTGGGGCAGGCTTTGGGGTCGCTGCCCGTCCTTGCCGAACTCCAAGAGGGGCAGGGCATGTTCTAGGGCAGTTAGTAGCTCCTTGGGGGTCCCAGGAGCTCGTATTCCCACTGCTTGGCATTCTGGGCGCAGCAGAGCTCTCAGGAAATGATCCATGACAACTTTTTCTGCCACCTCAGTGGCGATGCACTGGTCAGGGTGGAGCCATTGTTTGGTGAGGTGCAGGAGGGGGTCCATCTGTCCACGGGGCTTGGCCCCCGGCCGGTAGCTCCACTGGTGGAACTCCGCCGCCGCCTGGTGGGAAGTTCGGCCACACCATGCCAGGATCTCCTCAAGGTAGGCCTCGATGTCGTCTTCTGGGGTCAGGCAGGGGAGAAGGCGCCGGGCTTCTCGGCCGGGGTCCTGGAGAGGTGGGGCCGCTGCTGGGGGGCCCGCTTTCAGGGCTTGCTGCTGGAGACTAGTCTCCATGAGACACTGTAGCATGGGGTCCATGGTAACTATATCTATATACATGTATATTTATTTTTGTGTTTTTTCTTCTGTATTTTTTGTGGGGGGGTTAGGTGGGTGTGTCTGTGCTCACTGAAACGAGGCCGTTTAAGTGTTAAACATAGTGAATTTATTTTACAGTTTGTGATAGCGTGTGCATGTAGGTCCCGAGGGGGAAGAGCTCATGTGCCAGGGTATTCCGTGGAGCGATAGGTGCCACGCTGGTGGTTTTCCGAGAGCCTGGAGTTGGGTTCGGTCTTTCAGCGGATACAGACAAGGGGCGGAGCCTTCGGTCGCGTTCAAGCTTTCAGAAAAAAAATACACCACACATTAGTCAGCGCACCGGGATTGTCCTCTCTCCCTTTTCTAGCGGACGATCGCCCTTTTATACCCTCCTTTCGTCTGCTGGATGGTGGAGAGCGGACGTGCTGCTCATCAGCCGTCAGCTGTGTGTATTTTGGTGGCTCTGTCCCGCCGCCACACGCTCACCGGCTGTCCAAAACATTGGGGGTGCTGAAACGGAGCTGTCTCTTCAGTACCCCAGCGGCAGTCGCGGGTGGACCGCTGTTTCCTTTTTGTGCGCCAGCCTCCAGCCTGTCACCACAAATGTTATTAATTCATATTAACAGAATTAAGTGACTGAATTCTAAAAAACCTCCTGTTAGGCTTCACATTCACTCACCACAAACAAAAGCATTTCTACTTCATCACTGAACATCAAACTGGTAATATATAATATAAACTTTTTTATATATTAACATTAAGTGGATATGAAATATACTACTCTACAAATATATCTTGATTTAAATCGTTCAATGGTGTACTGGCGCTTTAATTCAGCATGAGCAGCACCAGCAAAAAAAATATAGGCTCAACACCGAAACTCCCGCTTCACTGCTGCTCATGTCCGGTGTAAAATTTTAGCGGTGCAGAGCTTGCAAACTGCAGTTTTGTTGTCATTCCACACAAGAGACATCATCTTTACACACAGCACGAAATCAATGTGTTTTCCCGCCCTCTTTTGATTGACAGGATATAATCGGCGCTGAACATCAGATGTTTTTAAACTATTGGCCGATGGCCAATAGTGGGAAAATAGCTTTTTTAATCGATATCAGCCGATACATCGGTGCATCTCTATAGATGATACAAGAAGGCAGGGCGCCCTGCTACACACTTCCTGTATCAAGCACTTGAGAGAGTTGCCAAATGACACAGAGACACACATAGTTCAAATGGCAAGATCTCTCTTTATTCAAGGAAAAACAGAGTATATGTATTGTGCTTGACACACAACAGAGACAATGGGTTAACTACTGATTGGCTAGGCAGACGGGCATATTTGTATAAGACAGGAAGCATATCAGTGTAAGAGAGGAACAACTCCATATATGGTATTCAGAAGACATAGAATGCGAACAAGAACAAGAATGCGAGCAAATGGTATTCGGGAAGATATGGTGAGAGGCTTTATCTGTCCGTACCTGGTTGAAACTGGTTTTGAGCAGTGGTGGAAGAGGTAACAAAGGAACAAAGAGGAAAATTGTTAACAATGGAACAGAGAGGGTAGAGTGTTAAACTACAGTAAACTCTCAAATGTTAGTGTTACGGGTTTATTTGTACATGCACCAATTCGGCACTGCTGCTTTTCCTTAAAAAAATGCACTCTTGGTCAGAAAGTGAAATGTTTTTGCAAGTACAATTGACTAAGATTAGGTGTGTGTGTGTGTGTGTGTGTGTGTGTGTGTGTGTGTGTTGTTGTTGTTGTTGTTGTTGCACAGTGTTTGGCATCATCACTCCCACTACACACCCCCATCCTTTACAGAAAATCCTTTACATAGTATAACATTTTTTAAAGATAGATTATGATATGGGGTTTCACAATTTGCCCAGTGACCTAATGGAAGTTGTCTGTTGATATATGAGTCCTGAAGATACTGTGACACTTCTCTGGTTGCATCCACAGTATAGTAACAAGATTGTCTTTCTTTCATCATGGAGTCAAAGCTGGTCTGTAAACTGTTTGGATCAAAAGGTTGTAGATTATAGGGGTCTCTAACTAGGTGCACATACTGACATTAAATATCTGATGGCTTGTTGCACATTGGAGTCATTTCCAAATGCCGATGTACTTGAACCTGGAGTCTAGAAGGGTGGATAATCCAAACGTGCACCCGCTCCAGTAACCCACATCATCTTTGCAGGACAGTTTAAAAATTATCTAGTAGCTGGAGGCTGGTGGGATTATGCTGACCATGGGAATTATATGATTTATGCAGAAGGTTAATCAGCATTAGTTGTATTATTGAAACATAATATTGCAAAAATTGCTTATAAAAGTAGATAGCAGTCTGGCCTGTTTATCTGGCCTTAAATGCTTAAATGTTTAAATGCAAGTTTGGGTTTTTTGTTTTTTTTTATTCCCACTGTGACATAAGGACTTCCTAAACCTCTGCAAAGTTATGGGCTGTGTGGGCCTCAGGGAATTTCAAGCAGCCCAGTAGGTTAGTATGAAGTTTGAAATTTCCATTTATCAAATGTACAGTGACCATTAAAATAATCTGTGTTAAGTGATGACCACATGATGTCAGATATCAGAGCAATGCAATCCTGAATGTTTCCTGATAGAGTTGTAAAACTATGACTTTCATGAATGTCTGAATGCAGTCAAACGTATATGTTGGATCCAGTTTCTGGACAAATGCTCAACCTGCCTGAGGAACTGGTGGTATTTTAGCTTCCAGAACCTGTATAACTTGTCCAGATTTACATTCCATCTTTATTAAAACAATTCATTTCACTGTAGAAGAGATAGCATGGAGTAGAGACAGAGCACTGCTTGAAATATGAATAGGGCAGAACATAACACTCAGTAGGGAAGCTGTATGATGTAAGAGTTTTTGATTAAAAAAAAGACTCCATTGCCTTGTTACTAAAGATGTCATGAGAATAAAGCCAGACCTTTCAGATTCGTACGACTCATGTACCAAAGCGCTAATAATAGGCACATTATGCTTTAGGTTTTTTTCTCCTTTTCAAAAGCAACAGCCAAACCTCATAACAGGTTAATATGATTAAGATAATAAAAAAGTTATGCTTTACTGTGTATTAGCTGCATGGAATGTAAATGGAGAGCAGCTATGCATGAGCTCCATATTCTGTAACATATAGTCTATAATATGTCTGTGAAAGGTGGGGGCGTGGCTTAGCAGGAGTTTACACTGGGAGTTTGGGGGAATGACTAAATTATCGTGGCAAACCTAGTCACATATTATCAAGCTCTCTCTTTCTTTCTTTCTCTCTCTCTCTCTCTCTCTCTCTCTCTCTCTCTCTCTCACACACACACACACACACACACACACACACACACACACATACCCCTCTTTCTCATGTAACATGTTGTAGCACAACTGAAATTAAAAGCTCACATGCAATTTAACCCTGAGTCAATTGTGTTCCTGAGCAGAGGCCACAGTCATTGTTAAAGAGCCTTTTTGCTTTAGCTTAAATGACAAGCAAGACAAATATTTGCGAATAGTTATAAATAGAAACAATAAAAGGCTGATTAGCCAAACTTCAGAGGAGCTAGGTACCAAACCAAGCCACGTGATGAATTCTAAATGACTATCTTCAACATGTAGTGCACTACATAGGGTGTATAGAAGTTTTATATGCCAAGTTGACCACCGAGTACACAAAATGTACTAGAAGGAGTTTCACCGCAGGTACTAAATAATTCATATTAGTTACTGAATAATATGCTTTTAGATGAATAACTAAATAATAAGCTTGTGTCTGAAGTGGTTAAAATATCCTGTTTTCATAGGAAACTCAAAAATATACAAATTAGAATGGCTTTAAATGGTCAAGTTCTTATACACCTTAAATCAGTGGGCGTAATTTACTGCATTACAGCATAGCTTATATTAATAGCTATTTCCCTATGAACCTGAAACTCAGTGTAGCTCTTGGGTATGGACTAGTTGAGATGCAGTGTCTGACCACATTGTCTGACCCTGCGGTAATCCACCCATGGGTTTTCAGGAGTTGAAGGATGTCACTTCAAAGCAGCTAAGGAACTATTTGAAATCAAAATCAAAAACATTCATACAGATATTGCATAATAGTTTAGGTTCTGGCTGCATCCACATAACTCACAATGAGCTGGCACACACAAGCCTGAAAACGCTCATAAATAAAACATATCTTTACATTTAAAAATCCATGATAACTATGACCTAGATTCTCTGGAAATTTGGTGGTTTCTGGTTTTTCAGGCTTAAAACTGGGCCTGTCTGATTACCTCTTAATGTGGAGAGGAATGACAATATGCAGCTTTTGGCACAAAGAAATTCAGTACACTATAGGTGAACATGGGGACAACCAGGTTGGTGTCACAAATATTGATGCTAGTTGCCATTGTGCTACACTCATGTGGACCCAGATTTGTTTCTCTCAGTGAACAGAATCAGAAAGAAATCCCTGCATAGAGTCACACCTGAACCACAATGTTTTATAAGCTTCAAATCAAAAGGCTGTTCTAGTTAAAAGCATGGGATAACTTTGTGATCCACATAGTAGCCATGGACAGGACATGACATTAATGCTAAGCTGGCCTCTAATTTGCACAAAGACCTTGATCTCAAGAGTGTCTTTTTTGATAATCTTTTGGTCCAAATGTCACAAATGACCTTTTAGCTGGGAAATAATTGAATCGGTGTCATGGTTTAAACTGAACAAACTGAGGAGGAGGAAAGAGCTAGAATAAGTAGCCAGCATTTACTGAGATCTGATGTGCAGTACAGATTGATGAAAACTAAATGAGGTGAGAGAACAGTGGCAATGCATGTAATAAAGTCAATTCACTTTACAACTCTCAACCAGACATTCAGAGCACTACTTAGTCCATTTCTATCTTCCTAATCTTTAGGGCCTGTCTAATAGGCTCAAACAATTTCGGCCAATCCTTGTAGCCTGATCATTAATCTATTCCCAAAATAACACTGAAATTCATCTTCATGTTCACCTTCTATTCCATCCTCATGACACTATGCAGAATAGACCCAAATGACTAAAGAAACATTCTGTGAGGCTCTGGTGCTGTGTATTGCTTAGAAGATGGGACGAAGAGTGAAGAGACAATGGAAAATGTGATTTTATTCAAAAGTATTTTTTGCCAAGTCCTGACATCAAGCCTCACTATAATGTGCCTTTCAATTGTTGTAAAAGTGTTCATTTATATAAATTTTCCCCACCATTTGGAATTCATGAAACGTCAATTAATTGATTCCTGGCTCCTGGCCCTTCTTTTCCATATGCGAAGGTTATCAGATATAATCTATGCTGTGCATACACAAGTTTGCTTCACTTAAGTGAACCTGCATGACACCGATCATCATTGCCAAGGACAGACATTCCAATTAAAAATTCGACACTTCAACCTCTCCCTAGCACCACAGGTGTTTTTTGAGGTGCTAGATTCACTGAGAATGTTAGCCACGTTTTCAACACAATGTGTGGCAGACATTATTATGCTTGCCAATCCAATGCATGCTCCTGTTTGTATTGAGGATGTAAGTATTGATAGTAGTAGCAGCAATCCTTGCCTTCAGAACTGGGTTATTAGTCTATGGCTGGCTACCAAATGTTACAGATGTGTGTTCTTTTCGCAGCAAGGGAAACACAGACTTTGTCGACCTTGTGTGGCATCTCCTCTGGTGTGCTTCATCCCCTTCTTGAGGACAAATCATCATCTGGGGTTGCAACCGAAAGCTACAGTGCTGAAAGGATAATTCCATTTCAGCACTGGTATTGTGAATAGTGAAGTGGCACATGGCAGGGGGGCAGGGACCAGCAAGGATATATGGCTGGAGATGGATCATTACATCAACTGCTCTCTCTCCTCCATGGCAAGAGAGGACACTTCATATGAGAAGAGCCCCAAAATCCCTCACATGGATCCTATGTTGCACCATTTACTGGAAACTCCAGCAACAGGCAGTTACCCAGGAGCCAGCCCAAGGCCTCCAGATTATCACCAATGAGCTTACTCTATGTGCATTCTGGGCACTGTGGCTGCCACACTCCTCTCTGACCCCTCCCCAGACATCTACATTCTCTTCACCAGACTCAGAGGTGATGAGGATGTGGCAGCCTTCTTGATTACATTCAAGACCATTGTGGTCAGAGGTGGCTGACTGCAGTGGCCTCAGATACTGGCTCCTTTCCTGTCTGAATAAAGCTTAGCTGGTGTATTATGCTCTTTCCCTGACAGACTCCAAGGATTATGGGAAGGTAAAAACAGAAATCTTAGAGGTGTGGTTTGTCTCTGTCACATGCTACAGTGGAGTTCTATAAGTGGAGATATCAAACAGGGATCATGCTTCAGAGACAGATGAACTCTCTCCAGTGTGTGGCTAAAAGGTTGCTGCAGCCCGAGTAGCTAACTGACAATGAACTACTTGCAGTGGATACATTTTTAAGGATACTGCCCCCAAAGCGTACAGCAGTGAATGCCAGGGCATCCAAAAACCTTAGAGAGATGATTGAGGCACTTAAATTTACCCTAGCAATGCTCACAATGGGCCGAGGAAAGATGAGAGACTTCTTTGCAAGAGTACAGCTCCAGAGAAGAACAACATGTGCAAAAATGGTGATCCAGCTGTGACACCACAAGATAAGTATCGCCAATGGAACCAGACCTAGTGGGTCCCTCCCAGGCTACTAATGCAAGGGTAGTTGGGTGTGTTGTCCATGAAAAGACTCCACCATAAACCTGCGGCTCAAGAGGCCCCCTGTCTTTACCCAGTTAGGTTCTGGGAGCACTGTGACCTTAGCACACCCGTCGGTTCTTCCCCCGGACTTGTGGAATGCTTCAACCAAATACTGGGTGGTAGATAAAGAAGGCTGGAACTGGAAACATGTCCTCTTTACAGTTCAAGAGATGCAAGAAGCATGCCTGGCAATAAGCATGATCTTGCAGGCATTGGTGGCTAGATAACTATGGACTGACCTTGTTGTTGAGCCCAGGTTTGCTGTCCAAGCTATTATCACCCAAATTTGTAAATAAATCAATTGCCATTTCAGTGTTCTATGAAGGTGAGCATTTCTTGTTGTGCCTGGTAGCACTCTAAGGTACTACTTCCTCAGTATGGCAGCCATCTGATCCTCAGACCAGCTTGTGTCTGAAGCTCTGTTGGGTCAACCTCTCATGAATAAGAAATGAACATGTCCATGTTGGTGTACAATGATATTAGATGCTCTGAGACACTAGCCTCAATTCAGGTTTTTCTTAGCAACTGGGCTAATTTTTTTAAAGTAGTGTTTCAAAGGGATCTCAAACAATCAGCTACCTTTCCATGTACTCTCTCTCTTTCTCTCAGATACAGTGCACCATCTATTGTAATCAAAATTAAACTTACCACTAAATGCCTGGACAGGATCCAGCAAGAGTAATTGCTCAAAAAATTCATATCTGTTCAGCCTTACAATGAAGCTGCCTCAATGAGGGTCCTCACTGTAGGGCTGTTAAAGATTGCTTTCTTCAGAAGTACAAACACGCCTTGGCTTTGAATTACTTTTCATAAGTCTGATTAGCTAACTGACAATAATCAGTCTGTGTTCTGTTTTTTTTTTTGTTTTTTTTTGTTTTTTTTTTTGATATTACAAAGTCATTTCTTTAACTCATGGTGAGTTGTAGCTGCATCAAAATAAAGCTGAAGGCATTAAGCTAGCTTATATATATGGGAGTTCAAAACTAATTCATCCTATTCTAATACTTTTTACAAGACTTGTAAAAAATATTGTGCTGTATATTATATATACAGTTGCAATCAAAATTATTCAACCCCCATTGCAAATCAGGTTTATTGTCAAAATTTACACTTTCAGCTGTCTGCAATGAACAAATCAAACAAAAGCAATTGAAATAGTTCAACAGAATGAATGCTTCAAGTGGTTTCCCCAAATTCAACTGAAAATGCAACTTATAATGATTTCTCCAGTCTCAAAATTATTCAACCCCCTGAACAGAATCCCTCACAACAGCACAAATATGTTTTATATTTATAATTTATCATACAGAAATGTTGACCTGAGAAGAGCGCTAATCAGCTAATTAACTCCTGCACCTGCAAAGATTTCCTTTTCTTTTAATCTCTCAGTCTGGTTCAGTACACAACCACAATCATGGGAAAGATGAAATTTTGCATTTCAATTGGAAATCAAGGTCCCAGAGTCTGGATTTTTTTTTCCTAATCTTCAACTGTCCAGTTTGGGTGAGCCTGTCACCATGATCGCCTCAGATTCTTGTTCTTGGCTGAAAGGAATGGAACCTTATGTGGTCTGTTGCTGTTGTAGCTCATCCACCCCAAGGTTTGATGTTTTATGCATGCTGAGGTGCTTTTCTGCTCACCATGACTGTAAAGAGTACTTACAATATATGAGTTATTATATCCTTCCTGGCAGCTTGAAACAATCTGGCCATTTTCCTCTGACCTCTTTTATCAACAAGTCGCTTTCATCTACAGAACTGTCGCTCACTCAATGTTTTTTGGTTTTTCACAACATTCTGTATACAATCTAGAGACTGTTGTGTGAAAACCCAGGAGATTAGCAGTTTCTGAAATACTCTATATGGTACCAATATCTATGCTACAATCAAAGTCACAGAGATCACATTTTTTCTTCATTCTGATGTTTGATTGTGAACATTAACTGAAGCTTTTGACCTGTATCTGCATAATATTTTGTATTGAACTGCTGCCACATGATTGGCTGATTATGAATGTGCAGGTGTACATGTATTCCTAATAATGTGGATGATGACTGTGTATACGATAGATAGATAGATAGATAGATAGATAGATAGATAGATAGATAGATAGATAGATAGATAGATTCTGTATATACAGTGTATGTTGAGTGCAAAATATGTCAATTTTTCCCTTTTGAAAGTAGTATTCTATACTTCTATACAAATGACACTTGGTGAAGTAGGCAGAAAATAAAGCAATAGCTGAGGCCTGACCTGAATTTAAGCCCTGAAATGTTACAAAGGCCAAATTTGACTATGCAGGTGCATTACATTTGACTGACAGCATTAGTCTGACTGAGAGAGAGGCTTGTTACTAGGCCTGATTGACTGACCTCATTTCTCTCAAGCAGGGGTTCTCAAACTTAACTGTTAAAAAAGTTTCTATTGACCCCCTCAATACAGGTTTATTTTCTGAACAATCCAACTACTGAAATATTAGGCATATTATTTAAATGTGCACAATAATATTTTGTCTATTTATTTTATTTGTGTCAATTAGTGATCGGCCAAAGAGGCGAGTCTATCAGATACTCATTAACACTACTTTGACTGAATTGACATATTGATATTGAAATTGAAGTTGATGTTAAGTTTAAGTTATCCCCCAGTTTTTTCCCCATTGTTGAGGTGGGCTGAAAGAGGATGATATTTAGTCATTTTTTAAACGGGAGATGGCATCGCATCCCCTTACATTCCCCTTCAAATCAAGCTCTGTTTAGACAAGAAATTAAGGTTACAGTGGTTACAGCTTTTTTAATGATTCCTGAACATGGAGACAATAGAATACTGTATAAATGAATGGAATGTTTTTGAGCTGCTACGTATGTGTCACACTGATAATCCTATAGGAATAGCAGGGGCTTCAAATTAGCATTGTATACATATGTCATACCTATCATACCATATACCTGATATATATCAGATATGTCAGACACGAATATGAATATTAGGTAACTGCATTGATCGCATTGATGTGCACAATAAAGTTTTTAATCTCATAGCTACAGAGAATTTATATGTACGTTTCAGATTAAGCAATGTTAAGGGGGAAACTTACATTTCTTGAGCAACTCTAGGGTCTTTGGCACACAATGTGTGCAAGGTGCTCCTTTGTTCATGCTCATAGCACACAGAGTTCAGTTTAGTTTGTGTTCATGAAAAGGTTAACATCATGTTAACATATTATTCCACTTATTTGATGTTCTCTTCTACAGTATATTACTACAATTGACACTTGTTATTCTGTGAATAATTTAGCATAAAGCTGCAGCTTCTGATTTGAGCTTATCAATGTGTACACCAAAGTGAGTAAACTAATTGCAAGGAAGATATTTTTTTATGTTTGGTCTGTTTTATTAATCATTTTCAGAAAACCATGCTTTTGTAACTGCATTGCATATTCTGCTGGTTAAAATAAAGAGCTCTAAACTGACTTCCCTGTCTCTCCACTCTCTAACTGGAGTTCTACTATGGATGAAGCATCTCAATGCCCAATATTTAACAAATAACATTTTCTGATATACCATAATGACTGCAGAATATTTATGCCCTCAGAGTTGGACCTGCTACTAGATATCACATCATGGAGGGGATAGTCAGAATTGTTCAGAATGTTCTTTAAAACAACAGATCGCCTTCTCTGTCACTGTTTACTGTGATTTTCGATTCAGTCCTGTGATGGATCTGGCCCAATACCCATTAATGGCATGCACTCTCCATTGTGAAAGCATCCTACAATGGATGAGTCACCAGAGAACATTTGCAAGTGGCATGAGCTGGACTGTATTGGAAGTCTAATTTATAGAAAATGAAGCATGCAGCACAGCCCACATTACGAAATGTTCTTCCACAAGTAACTTGCATTTTACCATTTATACCAGAAAATGAGAAATTCTTTCTCCTTATAACCAACTGATTTAATATTAAATACATTATGGCAGCACATTGGATTAATCTTTTCCATCAATGTTTCTCTTTCTGCGCCAACATATAAAAATAAAATGACAGGCTTGTTTATGACAAAATTTAATCTTGATTGAGCAGAGCTTGATCCCCATAACTTATCAGCAGTATACTAGCTCTCGGATGGCCACAGTGGTTGCCAATTATATTTATATAAGGGGTGACAATACACCATCTCAGGCCACTTCTTAGAGACCATATAGAATTTGTTACTTTATGTCAATCTCTAACCTTTTAAAGAGCCATTAATGTCACATTTACCTCAGCTGCTGCTGTACATTCATTTACAAATAGAAAAAAAACAGTTACAGTCATCTTTCATAATGCCTTCCAGCCTGTATTGTGTTTTTATGATAAAAAATTCCCAACCCCAAGAAATACATTTATAAATTTTAATCACTTTGTTTGGACTTTGCTGCTTGGCAGACTTACATAAGTTGACACTGGCATCTAAATAGAAATTGGGTTCTGGCTGTCTCTTCCTCCACAACAACTACAGTTCTAAATTTTCAGCACAGGCACAACAGAGAATCTTGCCATGGGGATATTACATCAGATGCGATCTGTTTGTAAAAAGTTTTGCTGCTTGTCAGATTTCAGTGCATGCCTTCTGGAATGAGACTCTGAGAGCAATGTGCTTTAACAGAGTTGGTGTTAAAGATGTGAGCTACACTGAGACATCAATACACACCAATAAACTTACTATGACCTTTGGGGGGTTTTGCAGTCACAACAAAATATTGTTCAATTCAATGGCCACAAATGATTTATTCATATCTATTAATCACAACTACAGACAGCACGGGAGTCCATTACCATTAATTTTGGAAACCGTTCACACAAAAAGCAATGACCATCGTATGTATTGAGACTTTGTTCACAACAATTTAAAGTATCAATTTAAACATGTGTCTGGCTTACAGAAGTGTTCTGCCACCCTCACCTCTATCATTTGAAATGGCCTTTGCTCTTGGACAGTCACATCTAACTTCACTCTTAGTTTTATCAGGATAGTTACCTATCTTTCTTTCTCCAGATAAAAAAAGAGAGACGCTCAACATCATGTCTTAATTGTACAATGTCATATAAACAACAACTAATAGTGAATTGTGAAAATGTGATTTAAAAGTAATTGGCTCTTATGGTTTGTTCTGCTCACTAGGAAGAATGTAGGCCCTAAGCTTCTATGGAATCAATTTATATTACAAAAATGAGTTTATATTTCATGTAACATTTTCTATCCAGGTTCTGGGTATATCTACCTTATAAGTCCATAGAGATCATATTGACCATACATATTATATGGTATATAGCCTACTCATTTTTATTCACACCTAAGGCTAATTTAACATAGCCAGTCTGTCTATTAGCACGGTTTTGGGAGGCTGGAGGAATCCAAAGAATCCAAAGGAAACCCACATGGACACAGGGAGAACATGCAAAACTCCACACAAAAAGTAACCTGAGCTCAGGATGAGGCAGCAATCATACCTGCTGCACCACCATACCACCCAAACTGGCATTATATTAATTAACTCAAAATAACTCATTAAAAGCATGATTTTAAAAAAGCCTACATCCTAAGCACACATTGCAATTTCATGACCTCAATTTAGTATCTTGCGACTTCATTCAATTCTGTGCATAAGTAACTGGTAGCACATTACAATATTGGTCAACAACCAGTCCATGCTTGATTTTGCTGCGGCTTGTTTTCCATCCATCCATCCAACCATCTTCTACCACTTACTCCTTTTCAGGGTGCGGCTTGTTTTGTTTTTCTTCAAAATTCATGATGCAATTAGCGGAGCTTTTTGCTTTTTTGCAGAAAACTTCTTGAACTGCCGAAATTTGCAATTGCAAGAAATTGTTTTACAAGGTCAGTCACAGTGATGTTTGTTGGCAAATGAGACCTTTTAGCTGTACTCATGTTCAACACAAGTGAATCGAAGAGGGCTTTGCTGAATGCCCGTTGTGATGGCGTCACATGATCTGATGTTCACACAAATCTGAGGAAAATTTGAGGTAATTTTTAAAAATTGCAAACGCCTCAGAATATTGTGGAGTTTGCTTGATTTTGCGTTACATATTGCGATAGCCTGAACAACTCATACAGTAGGTAACTATACAGGAACTAAGCAGGAACTGTTACCCCAATGACTTTTTTAATGGACATGCTGGATAAAGTGTTATTTAGAAGCTGAAAAAATGAAGAGGGTGGAAGCCATATTTTTAATAACCAGATTAGCTGTGATTGATGTGATAATTGGGACTATTCATGCAGCAATATATTAGTAATACACTAGACTCCTGATAGATGTTTCCATTTTAAAATAGTCTCTTTTATGTTGCATCATATTACATTTCTTCAGTCCACATTTTTCCAAAGATTTTAAGTTTAAGCCGGTGGACTAGACACTACTGAAAAACCCCTCTCAGATCTGGCAATCTCGGCAACTACACACAGGTAGTCTAAAAGGACCAGCAAGAAAATCAACTTACATATCTGAGAAACCTGACTTTGAATATGAGGAAGTTTTCCAGTGTACATATAGACATAACTTTCAACATTTTCAAGTCCCAGACCTAAGTCACTAATTATATATGGCCCTTTCACTATGTTACATTTTAGTTTTATTGTTCTGTATATTAAATACAAATCATTCATTTAAAATCAAATGTTCTTCTTACAGAAAAACATAATGTGTGTAGTACTGTATATGTTGTCTGCTGTGTGCTTTTATAGATTAATTAATATATAAATTTCAAAAGATTTTCATGTGTCATCCTGGCATTTCATATAATCTTAGCATCATAATTTGATACTTACCTGCATTTACAATTGAAAATTTAATACAAGTTAAAGACTCTATAAACAGCAAAGGTTTCTGTATGATGTACCACCATCCTCCATACAGATTGTCCTTTTGATCTGGTCCCCTGAGGAGCAATTGTTATCAAATCATGAGCAAAGAGATGCAAAGTGTTGGCCCAAAGATTTCAATAAATTGACCAACCCACTAGGCAAAAGATAAAAAGACACCAAATTGTTCAAATTGCATACTGAACGTCGGGCTATTTGTTTCTGCTGGCTCTGTTATTGTGAAGAATGTGAATGCTGAAATCAGTCATTTTCAGCTCTAAGGCAAGCAAGCCATGCTTTTGACAGAAATCAGTAAACTAACGGGCCACATTGAACCCGTCAACACACCTAATTCATTATTCTCGCCTGCGTCTTGCTGGCTCTGGAGCAGAGAATTATGAGGCTGACAAGAATCACAGCACAATGGGACTGCAGGTAGCAGTGGCTGTTTTTGCAGAATCAATGGACATAACATTTGCACTCAAGCTACATGCTACAGCTCTCAACTGTAAGAGCTTTAAAATATCTCTGAACATGTGATGTTAAACCATTAAAATAATGTATGCAGAATAAGAAACTGTTTAAAATGGTGTAGTAATCTGTATGGATCTAATAATGCTCATGATTACAAATTTGAAAACAACCACACATTCATCTGGCATGCCAAATAATCTACAATAACTAACATTAGCTGCATTTGATAGCCAGCTAGCTATCCATCCATTTTCTGTACCACTTATCCTAAACAGGGTCTCGGGAAAGCCCGGAGCCTATCCCAGGGGACTTGGGGCACAATTAACGCATGTCTTTGAACTGGAGGAGGAAACCGGAGTACCCCAGCATAACCCCATAATAGTCAGTTGAGAGAGAACAGTATCATCCAGTCAACCAGCCTGGTTTAATTGGTTTTAGATATACAATACCATTGGTCAATTGTGTTTGATACAGCAGGTGTGTTTTCTGTCGCAGTGTGCAAGGTGCACATCAGTTTTCAAAAAAATTTCAAGACCAACTACATCTCAAGAACCGCACAAAAAACCTGAAACTAGCAGGCATTGGAAAAAGTGGACACGGTTTTCTTCTTTTCCTCAGCCTTTGCAAGGTCACAGTGGTGTACACACATACAGTATGTCACAAAATTGAGTACACCCCTCACATTTTTGTAAATATTTGATTATATATTTTCATGTGACAGCACTGAAGAAATGGCACTTTGCTACAATGTAAAGTAGTGAGTGTACAGCTTGTGTAACAGTGTCAATTTGCTGTCCCCTCAAAATAACTCAACACACAGCCATTAATGTCTAAACCACTGGCAACAAAAGTGAGTACACCCCTAACTGAAAATGTCCAAATTGGGCCCAAACTCAATATTTTGCGTGGCCACCATTATTTTCCAGCACTGCCTTAACCCTCTTGGGCATGGAGTTCACCAGAGCTTCACAGGTTGCCACTGGAGTCCTCTTCCACTCCTCCATGATGACATCACGGAGCTGGTGGATGTTAGAGACCTTGTGCTCCTCCACCATCCGTTTGAGGATGCCCCACAGATGCTCAATAGGGTTTAGGCCTGGAGACATGCTTGGCCAGTCCATCACCTTCACCCTCAGCTTCTTTAGCAAGGCAGTGGTCATCTTGGAGGTGTGTTTGGGGTCGTTATCATGCTGGAATACTGCATACTGATCATGCTCTGCTTCAGTATGTCACAGTACATGTTGGGATTCATGGTTCCCTCAATGAATAGCCGTATGAGTGCTGCCAGTATTGCTGCAGAGGTTGAAGGGGTGGGGGGTCAGCCTGTCAGTGCTCAGACCATACGCCGCACACTGCATCAAATTGGTCTGCATGGCTGTCGTCCCAGAAGGAAGCCTCTTCTAAAGATGATGCACAAGAAAGCTGGCATACAGTTTGCTGAAGACAAGTAGACTAAGGACATGGATTATGAGACCAAGATAATCTTATTTGGTTCAGATGGTGTCAAGCGTGTGTGGCGGCAACCAGGTGAGGAGTACAAAGACAAGTGTGTCTTGCCTACAGTCAAGCATGGTGGTGGGAGTGTCATGGTCTGGGGCTGCATGAGTGCTGCCAGCACTGGGGAGCTACAGTTCATTGAGGGAACCATGAATGCCAACATGTACTGTGACATAATGAAGCAGAGCATGATCCCCTCCCTCCGGTGACTTGGCCGCAGGCCAGTATTCCAGCATGATAACAACCCCAAACGCACCTCCAAGACAACCACTGCCTTGCTAAAGAAGCTGAGGGTGAAGGTGATGGTTTAAACCCTATTGAGCATCTGTGGGGCATCCTCAAATGGAAGGTGGAGGAGCACAAGGTCTCTAACATCCACCAGCTCCGTGATGTCGTCATGGAGGAGTGGAAGAGGACTCCAGTGGCAACCTGTGAAGCTCTGGTGAACTCCATGCCCAAGAGGGTTAAGGCAGTGCTGGAAAATAATGGTGTCCACACAAAATATTGACAGTTTGGGCCCAATTTGGACATTTTCACTTAGGGGTGTACTCACTTTTGTTGCCAGTGGTTTAGACATTAATGGCTGTGTGTTGAGTTATTTTGAGGGGACAGTAAATTTACACTGTTACACAAGCTGTACACTCACTACTTTACATTGTAGCAAAGTGTCGTTTCTTCAGTGTTGTCACATTAAAAGATATAATCAAATATTTACAAAAATGTGAGGGGTGTACTCACTTTTGTGAGATACTGTATATGGACAATATCCACTCCATATATTTTACAGTAGAAATGCTTCTTATAGCCTCACTGTCTGCATTTATATTTTGCCTCTTTTTGTGGAAATCTATTAGTATTAATTCTGATTATTTGACTGTAAAACAAGATCTTGGTGTCTGAATAGTGCTTTTTAAAACCAGCCCAGTTTGATAGTGTCATGTCAGTGCTGGAATCGGCATTGAACACCATCTCCCAGAACACACCACAGCCTATGAATATGGCTGCCAAGGACTACAACACCCAACTATCTCATTCAGTGTCACATTCACAGTCACCAGATTACTGATCACACACACCTCCATACACTCACTCTTTATGAAGTATCAGCTCAGTGCTGTGTTTTTGCATCTGATGTACCAAGCCTTTGTATCAGAGTTTTCATTCATAATTTTTGACCTGGTCTGTTTTCCTGGTTTTTGTGATTTTGCCATTGCCACTGATATTCTGTTTGTGAATCTCCTGACCTACCGTTTGTCCCTGTCCAAGTTCAGGAGAAGTGTTCCTCAGATTTGTTTGTCATTTGGTAACTTTAATAAAAGCATTGCTTGCAACTGCAGCCGTCTTTGCCGCCTGACAGCTAGCACTTTTCTTCTGGTTGAGATGCATGCAAAAGAGAAACATATTTCAGTTCAGAGAAAAACTGTAATTTTCAGAAACATATATAGTAGAAAATTGTTTACCATGTGAAGGGTTTTCACAGGCCGTCACACATACATATAGCAAAATAAGAATTGTTCTTTATTGGCCACTATACTGGAGTATACAAGGAATTTAACTCAATAGTTGCACTCTCATTATGATTATAATAATTTCAATTAGACAACAATGATAATGTTAACACATTTACTATATACCAAAGTAAATATTATATACATCTATTGCAGTGTAAAAAAAAGAAGTGTCTCTGTCTCTGTCTCTCTCTGTGTCTCTCTTTTTCGAGCTATACTTGTTACTCCTACTGCCTGATGAAATGCTGGTGACCCTGACCCTTTCTGCCCTCCAGATCTGTCTGATCCACCATGATGCTCTACTTTAGCTTGAAGCTTTCTTCACCTGAGATTCACTCACTGCTCCTGAAAATGGCACTACACGGATAGCCTAAATATTGCCCATCTTCAATAGAACAGTAAGTATGAGTGCAAAATGTGCAAAGTGAAAGGGAAGCAGCATAGTATCTTAATCAGATCAATTAAAATCTTGATAACTTGTGGAAGTAGCTTCTCCTGAGTTTCTCTGTTTGCTTGTTCTCATGATAGCATGTGCCTTAGCACAGAAGGAAGAACAGACTTGGATCTTTGATGGTTTCTGTGCTTTGTCTCAAGGTACTTTGAATCTGTGTGTATATGGTGCAGCACTGAAAATAAAATTAAGGTACCAAATTATGAAAGTGGTGCAATACTAATTTTCCACCACCCGTAGTACGTAGCCTGCTGGTGCAATCATTGTAACTAGAATTTAGTTGATGACAGTTAATTTGTCATATCACATCTTGATGTTTTTCTAACTACTCAGCATTTTTTTAAATGATGTTTTGCAGTATATCACTAACTTGAGTTTTTATGAGGTTAAAATTCAGAAGCATTTTATACAGTACATGCTGTGATTTTGTTAGCATCTCCTCCTTTGTTTGAGGTGTAACGTCTTAATGCAGAATATATTGAGAATATTAACATATGTAATAAACCTTGTCTATTTTTAAAGGTGTAAAATTATACATGCCCACACGCACACATGTGCATAGACACCCAAAGACTAAACAATTTCAAACCACCTGTTCATAGTCATAGCATCTGTGATCTACAGTCATGAGAAAAAAGAAAGTACAAGAAGAAAGGACACCAGCCATGACCTCAGTGAAGCACCTGCTGCTGTTCTTCAATCTGGGAAGGGTTATAAGGCCATCTCCAAACAATATGAAATTCAAGATTCTACAGTGAGTAGGATTGTTTACAAATGGAGAGCCTTTTGTTGATGGTTGTGCTTCAAATTTCCCATAACTGTACGTGTATTAGTACATAGCCATGTTACTGTAAATGAAAAAACCTTTATGAATGAATGGAATAGGAATTAATGAAAACTTACCAAGTACTAAATCAGTTCTGTAAAAAAAAAAAAAAAAAGAATACTCTCCACAGAAAATGGTCTTCATGGCACATATGAATCCAAGAACTAGCATTCAAGATAACTATATTTTGTTACAAAATGTCTTTGCTATGAGGTATGTATCTTAAAAAGAACAATGTGTGGCTCTCAAAAACCTGGATTTGATTCAAAAGGAGAAGCATGGTCAGATTCAGATATCAGAGAACTCTGTTCAAGCAACTGGCTTTTGACATCAATCTGAGTCATTCACTTTATCATGTGCTATTTTCTGCTTAGGCTTAGGCCCCCAGAGTAGCCAGCATGGGACAAATGACATTTATTTTGAATGACATGCCTGCTTTAGTGAACTCACAAGCATTTTAGACAGCACATGCTGTGATTTTGTTAGCTTCTCCTTCTTTGTTTGAGGTGTAACATCTTAATGTAGAATATTATTGAGAATATTAACTTACGTAATAAACCTTGTTAGTGTAGGAGGTCAGCTGTATAGGAGGAATGAAATAAGTAGCTGATTATAGTGGTCTTGTTCACTGAGAAACCTGCACCTAAGTGGGCATTTACTGCAGTTCCCTGAGAGCAGAATAAACCCAATTTAAGTCACTGTGTTTAATGAGACAGCTAGGGACACTGTGAAAATAGGCCAGCAATGAATCAGTAGCGTTGTGTGGCAGAATGAGGAAAGAGACGCAATTTGACAAGCATGTCCATGAGGCATAACAGGGAAAGACAACAGCAGATGTCTGGGTGAAAAAGGCACCCATGTTGGCATAGCAATAACAGTCTTGAAATAAATAGTCTCAGATGCTGTTAGTTTCTACTTTACACAGTAGCAGGCATAGTGGCCCTACATGGCATTAAACAGTGCATGAGTGGCAGAAAGAACAACATGAGCTATTATGCGATATGAGCCACAGTAATATTTTGTTCAAAATCTTATTGCTGTTTATCATCAGCAGGCACTGGGAAAATGGTCAGGGTTGATATCAAGATGGAAGTAACCAAATACAGGGAAATCCAAGGAGATCTGATTCTCAGTCTTCCAACAGAACACAGATGTTAAGCATACTGCCAAAGTTAGGCTGGAGTAGTTCAAAACCAAGAACCTGAATGTATGAGAATGTATGAGATCAAGGGGAGAATACTCATTCAAAGCACTGTCATTTTCTCAGAAGGAGACATACAGTAGTTTTCCCAAGGTTTTAAAAATAAGACCAGCACATTCTGCATGATTGGACAAAGTGCTTAATGTCCTGAGCTAATGAATATTCAGCAATATTGTGAGAATGGTTGCATTGTAGGTGTTTAACTGTTCTTTAAATGAACACTATGATTAAATTCTAAAGTAAAAAATATACTTGTCCTTTTCTACTGATCATTTCAGTGCACAACCTGTCGAGATTTTCATATTTTTGTAGCAGAATATTAGACTGCTTTATTAGCAGATAGTGAGCATTTTATTGTATTGAATGGACTGTTTTCCTTATGTTAGATATATTTTGATTATGACAAAACAGTTTTGACTGAGACTGAGAAATGGTGTAATAATGCAACCATACAATCACACCATTATGGTCTAGCCCAGTAATTTCAGCCCCCACAGACACTGATTCTCATGCAAAATTGATTTACAGTAAACGTAAAGCAGATTTGGCGGTATGGGAAATGTATGGATGGATGGATAACGAATATGTAGTCTTATAAGATTGTTTATATATATTGTTTTCATCTAATGCTTTGCTGTTAATCAGTAATAGACTCTGGAGTTCTTTAGCAAAGTCTACATTACGGTTCGTACAGGAGATTTGTTGTGATTGTTGTGGTCAAAATGCTTGATTTTGCTGTGGCTTATTTCTAAATTTGTGTTGAAACTTGCAGAGTTTTTCCTGGTTTTTTTGTTTTTTTTTAGGAAAACTACTTGAATTGGTGAAATTTGCAGGCAATTGTTTTGCACAGTCTTTTTTAGCTGATTTTAGCTGTACTCATATTCGATATAAGTGAATCAAAGAGGGCTTTGGCTGACTGCACATTGTGATGACATGGTGCATCTTGGCCCAAATCTGCGAAAAATCAGTTTTAATGCAAAATGGCAAGGTCCTCCGAATACTGTGGAGTTTGCTTGATTTTGTGTTAATTTCTGCGATCGCAAAAATCACAAAATCCTGGAGGGACTGACTTAAGAATACAGGAACTATTCATTCTTCTTTGCATCCAATTAAAATTTCTCTTCCAACAAAGCAGCTGTAATTTTAGATTACCTATTTTTTGGCATGCAGTAGTAAATATGTTTTTAAACAAAGAGAGAGAGAGAGAGAGAGAGAGAGAGAGAGAAATTATTTTGGAGCTCTACTTATACCACTTATGTGCATCAGGATTGGGATCCTGTGGGATCCCAAAATAAAAGTTGCTCTGATGGAATTGCATGATAAGAGTTGGGTATAACAAGAATCTTTCATTAGGATTCAAACCCTCCAAACTTAGCAGATACCACCAAGCCATCTTCACGAAGCCATTCGCATTACTTGAACTAGGCTATGGCTTTATGTGGTCTGATTGATATACATAGATTTTTTAAAAATCCAAACACTCAACTGTGCACTGCAATTACAACCAAGATCACGAAGATTAATTCTGTGGTTGTGTGCAGCAGGGACTGAATAAAATAACAGAAGTTCTGCCTATAATAATCCATACAGCAAACATGCATTGCAGGAACAAATGAACAGCTGACATCCAAAAGAAGATGTACAGAAGATGCTGTTTTGTGTAATCATGATCTGCACGATCATTTCCTGCATTTTATAATGGCATCAAATGGTGGGAATAAGATCTGAAGATTGCTAATAATGTAATGATTAACGAGACATTGGGACCCTAGAGGACACCAAATAATGGCAGCTTAAATTACCAGTCTGTATTTGTAATTAACATGTGTAATGGGCTTGTGTAATGGGCAAAGCTTAATCATTAATAATAATTATACACAATCTGTAATGATTACCCCTGCAGATGATTTGGTGAAAAACAGAAAATGAAAAAAAGGAGAAAGAGTAGTATTTTGTTTTAATTTCTTCTCTTCCTACATGTATTTACAGGTTGTCAAAAAACAGAACAAAACATTTTATTTATAGCAGCCTTCTCGGTTATGTAGTCATGTAATGTTTACAGTGTTAACACTGTGCAAAAACTATACAGTCTCCAGTCTGAAAATAGCATCACCTCTGGACCCCAGATTCAGCAGAACATTTAGAAGACAGAAAGGTGTTTGATAAGTGTGAAAGTGCTACAGCTTAGAGTCAGGAGCTAATTAAGCAAAAGTATGAGAAAACACAACTCACACCAGCTCCACTGAAAGTATTTCAGCTGAATACAAAGTGAGCAGAGGTTTACAACACGAGATCTACCAACATGCTCTGTTTCATGCTTAATTTGACTTTAATAAATGCTTAATGCGCACTTGCACATTTTTCTTTTTGGTTGCATAAACTGGAAATGTGAATATGGGTAAAATATTTAATTTGTTATTGAACAAAATGGTTACAAATAACAAAATGCTATTTAATCATCATCATCTTTGCTATTTAAATATTTAATCAGTGAAATGATTGAAATTAATTATTAACAAATACAAAGAATGTGTTTGAAAATTACCAGTAATTACAGTAAGTGAACAGATTAATTATTTGTGCAGGCCACGCTGATCATAAGCCAATCATGGTTTTCAAGCTATGAATAACTATGTGCATATACTACATACAGGCAAACCCAACTAATATATGGGCTAATTATTATTTGTCAAAATAATAACAATTTAATTTGATTTCAGTTGTAACAGAGTATAAACCAGACAGCAAGATTCCTGACCAGTTCCTCCACACAGCTAAAGATGCTTGGTGAACTGAATCTTCAGGAGTCATGTCCAGGTCAGCCCTATGATCCCCATCACCTGCAGACATCTCTGCCCTTCGACCTACGATGACTGCCACACATTCTCGGGCCGTTAAATGGCTCTGCATTCAGATGTCTCAGAGGAGGGATTTGTAGTAGACTTATAAACTGTGGCAGTAATTTGATTAAGATTAAAGTGATCAGGAACGTGGGTCAGATACTAAACTAAATGCTTAACTAAAATATTCTGCAAGGTATGTTTGGTATCAGTCTAATCCATATTTTATGGTGAGCAATGTGGCAACATCATAAGTTTAGGAAATAACATTTACAGTAAATGTTGCAACATGTGTTTTTCCCCACACACACACGTACACCCACGCATATAGATACTGGGACCCACTGGCCTACATAGGAGTCCTTTTGCCTTTGTTTCCACACACTCCGGAAACTTAGATTAGATTAGATTTTCAGGAACCTAATTAATATACAGTACCCTAGGGTGAGCTACCCAGCTAGGGGTCCATCCTGTCATAAAATACATTGTGTCTCTATTATCTGGTACTCTGGTTATTATACACTACAAAGAGCCTCAGGGGTATACAATGCATACATTGTACAATGTATGCATTGTACAATGAAGGGAGATGCTTTTACCATCAAGCGGCCTGCGACTCTGTAAGTCTTCTGTGTTTTCATTTTCTGTGTAACTTGTATTTGACTTTTGTACAATAAATCCATTTATTACTTTCACTAACTAAAATATTATCTTTGGGATTGGTTACATTACGTTAACAGTTATTATAAATTGGAGTCGGGTAATTATTTAAATGTACGGAAATCAGATGTTGAAGGTATAAAGTTAAAACACGCATTTAACGTAGCTGCACTTATTTCCATCCTTGGGCATAGGAGACCTGCGGACTAAGATAATATCACTTTATATTACAGTCCTACAATTCTTTCTGTCACTGTGGCTACAAAATATTAGGCTGCTTCTAGTCCATCATGCTTCATTTCTAAATTTATGTTTTGGGGGTTTTTTTTATGTATTATCTCTTGTTTTTATGCTACATCATATTGCATTTGACAACAGAGGGCAAAATTTAGTGTGAACTGTCAGTCTGTATTTTCTATCACTTGATTTTTCCACAACTTAAGGGAAAGTGCTTGTCTTTTAAGCAGTGGTCTAAAATCATCTCTAAACAAGCTCTACACAAGAAAACAAACACTGAAATAATAGCACTGCTTATAATAGATTAATGTTTCTCAATTGTGGTCCTGGAGGTCCACTGCCCTGCACATTTTGATATTTTCCCTGCTCACCCAATTCAACACTTCAACTCTAATTAACACTTCAACTCTAATTAACAATTCAAAACTGGTTTTACTTCCTGTTTAAGTTAGATGAGGGAAAACATCAAAATATGCAGAAGTACTCCAGAACCAGGATTGACTAAAATAAAATGAGTTAATTCACATCACAAGAAAGAGCCAGGAAAATGAGTTCCATAAATTATTTTTCACATGCCAAAACATGGCACAGATATCAGAGTAGGTCTGCGCAGGGCTTTCAATTATTAATCACCCCGGTGCATCAGATCATCCTGCTCTGACTTCATGCCCTCCACCTTTCAACTTCACAAACCTTCTGGTTCTGCAATAAAGGAAGCTCCACTCATAAGCCTCACATGTGTCAACATGCTGCTAATACCTGAATTACTGCACATTTTATTACACACACTTGGAATAAATATTGGCTTAGATCATTAAAGACAACTACAAGGACATGCATGAATACAATGACGTGCAGAACTATGTATTCTTAGCTATGCAATACAAAATGTTCATTAGTCATCCGCTTAGATAAGACCTGAAGGCATCAACAGCTCTTTTGACAATAATATTAACTGATAAGATGTACAGTATTAAAGACTCTGCATAGCACATGGTTCAGTTTCATTTATATTATTTCTGCTGTGGGGCAATTAATTTGTGTATATTAAGGATGTAACTGAATATAAAGACAATGTTCAGAATGAAAAGGTACAACTACAGATATGAATATGAGCCTTTTTTAAGGGCATCCAGGCAAGTACAGAAATTAATAGGAAGTTTTTTAAGGGCATCCAATTTTTTTAAAGGCATCCATGGCAGTGGTGGCTGAATAGTTAAGGCTCTGGGTTACTGATCGGAAGGTCGGGGGTTCAAGCCCGAGTACTGCCAAGCTGCCACTGCTGGGCCCTTGAGCAAGGCCCTTAACCCTCTCTGCTCCAGGAGGGGCATATCATGGCTGACCCTATGTTCTGACCCTAGTTTCTGACCCTAGCTTCCTGTGAAAAAAAGAGTTTCACTGAGCTGTAATGTATATGTGGCAAATGAAGGCTTCTTGAGACTAGAGGTATGTGCATAGTGTGAAAAAAGTCACTCTTTAGTCTTTTAACTTACATTTGGGTGATTGGTAAGCTTGCATGACAAAGATAAAACACAGTTATTAATAACACAGGTATTAATACATTCATCCATTGTAACTGTCTGGTCAGTTAATTCTAGTTAATCCTTCATAAAAAAGCATTTTAAAGAAAATGCAAAGCCAAGCAGTTAATCAAATGTATTAATTGACTTATTTGACATCTGAAAGCTTTGACAATAAACAAGATGATGTACCTGTAGATTAACTAAATGCAGATAATTAACCAATACTCTGTCAATTCTATTCTATGAACATTTACATTTCAATTTAGTTGGACTTCCAATTAATAACCAGCAAAACCTGAAACATAATGAGAAAAAGACTAGTTTATTTTTAATGAACACTACCCATGTTTGTATATATACAATAAACAATAAAATAAAGTTTTGTCAGAATTTGTTTTGCGGTTGTAAGTTTTTATCCCACTTTTTTCCAATCGTACAGCAGCAAGCCATTATAGTTTTTATTTTCTGTGATCATTTCTCTGTTATTACTTCACCTATATTTTGATTTTACTTTATTTTTTAATGACAGAGTATGCATGTAACCTTGGTTCTACAGCTGAGTTGAGGACCACTAGGATTGTTTCTATCAGAATTAGTGGAGTATTCCCCACATTCCAGACTGCCAGGGTGTCTTCCCTTGGAACTAGTGTAACAAAATTGTCATAAGGGTTCATCCTGATGGCGCATATCATCAGACAATAACAGATAGCATTCATAAATATTGCAAATATTATATTTTATTCAGACTGAAAATCACTCAATGTCATAATACTGCTTCCTATTGAGGATGCAAATCACTCGAGTGCAGATACTGTTCTTTATTGAGGATAGGAATCACACAACCTTCTTAGACAAAGGTAGATGGTGAACTCCATGTCATAAATGTCTACAAGTGGCACAACAAGTGACACTCTTTTAATACTGCCCCAGATGTACGCATAGTGCACCTTGGATGGAATTTAATGGAAGAAGACAGCTTTTGACCTGTGTTCAATTCTGTTTGCGCGATCACTTCCATTAAGCCAATCGGCAAACTTGTCTTTAGACAGAGGACCACCTTTATGGTATTCCCCATAGAACACCCACCAGCTGCCAGTCACTTCCACATAGCACTTGAGAGCCATCCTTGGACACAAGGCTGGCTTGGGCACATTCATCTGCAAGAGCAGATTGATAGGTTTACTGATATGCTGCAGTGTCAATATCTTTGGTAAGAAGGCTGGATTCACCCACAGTGTGATGTACATTGTACTTGAAGTCTGGTCTCCATTCACCTACTTGACTGGACTCAATAATTGGCAAGAAAAAGTTGTCTTAAGTGAAAACCTCTTCTTCCTTTGGTTCATATGGCAAGTTGCACAACCTTCTTAGCACGAAATCTAGATTCCACTGTTATATTGGTTCTTTATGAAAGTTGAAGACATTTTGCACCTCTAAGAAAGGATTTGATTAGTTTATCTGACTTGTTTAAACTATTAGGTTCCCTGTGTGCAGAAAGTTCTGCCATATACACTTTTAGGCAGACCTAGAAAGAGACCTCATATACTGTACAGTGCAAGATAAAGAGTTTATACCTAGTGATTCATACCATAGTCAATAAAACTTTCATCCTGCCTGCATACAACTGGCACAAGAGTGTGTCTGACTGCTTGGGAAAACTGCACTATGCCAGGGTCACTCCAAGGGACCATACCTATAGTTTTAAAGTTTGGGATCTGCTGTGCCACAGTGACCCAAAAGACAGTAAGTCTGGTGTGTTTGTTAGTGGGCACAGAGGACCTGTCAGTAATGTCAACAACATGCAGAGCCAACCAGAATTTATTATCAGTATCCAGAATGTACAAATAGATTCTGTCCCAAATCATCTGTATCTGCCCTGTCCATGAATCACATTGAGCAGAGAACTGCCTATCAAGCAAATCAACTGCTGCTCTGCTGTAGGTGTTCCAAATTACATGAACCACATTCCTGTGGATCTGCCAATATTAGCTTCCTGTAAGACAGAGCATCCACTCATGATTGTATACAATACACGCATGATTGTATTGATCCAGTAGTATGCAACTCTCAAACACAGGTGTGCATCCACTCACTTTCAGACTTTTTTTTATTATTTTATGCCTCTCTGGTGGTTCATATAAAGTACCACCATGGTGTTGATAGTGCACACTATTACCAGCAACTCAACTAATATTCATACAGGTTTCATTTTGAGGATGTTGATGTGCTGAAGTTGAACCTAATTTTTTCTATCTTTCTTTTAGTTCAGGTTTGTTCTCTTGCTGGGAGTTATCTGTCATTACTATTTAAACTTTTTGCAGGGAGAAATGCACATAAAGCATATGAATATTGAAACAGAGTACATGCTCTTGTCACCAGTCCTGACACAGGATTTTGTCATACAGCCAATAGGGAAATGATCTTTTCCATTTCCATTTTCATGTTTGCCACTGTCAACATTGATGCCAGACATATAAAGTCTATATATGGGCAGTGTGTTGTCACATTTTGCAATTTTCTGGCTGCTTTTATGATCTGAAATGCATAGTCTGTGCAGGTGTCAAATTATTATAATTGCCTTTTAATCCTTGAGCTTCCATATCAGGATCAGAAGCTCTGTCTGGTTCATCATTTTCTGGTGGGTTGAATATTGATTGAGTATGCACAGACCCTGGAATTGCAGTGGCAGTTAGGGCAACTCTGAACAACCATGGGGGCTAAGAGTAACCCAAATGAATGGACCGTGAACTGAGATATTACTCCACTTATATATAGATGTAGAAGCATTGGGCATTCTCCATAGCAATTGACCAATGCTATCATAACAGTTGAAAGGCATTCCTTTTAAGAAGACATTTAAACCTTAATATTAAAGAAATATTAATAGGCATATTCAGCCTCTGAACAATTTGTAGTCCTTTTTTTTTCCAGTAGCAAGTGCATTTCAGCAGTCAGTATAGCCAATTGGCTTGTGCCTGTTTCTGTCCTCTTTCTCTCTTAGAGAAAGGGAGAATCTCCTGCTAATATAAGTTCTTATATTTGAACAGTCTACTTGGTTGTTTTTGTTTTTTTTTCAGTTCTCACTTAGTAGATTTTCAGACCAACTGAAATGATAATCTTGTGTAGTATTTGTATTTTAAAATAATTAATAAATGTAAAGTACAATCAAATTTATATACATTTGTTGTGCTCCTGAAGTAAAATAAAAGATATTAGTTATAATTGTTCAGGTAATCACAGGGAATTCATTAAAAGCTCATTTTAATGCAGTGGGTGCACATGTCTGACTCCCTAAGCTAATGAAAGTTTAATAACTGAAAAGTGCCTCTAACACCAGAGTTATTTGTATTTCTATGTGGAGCTCTAGTGTCAAAGATATTTACACTCGGCCTTCAAGGCATGTCAGGTTTGTCTGAGTCATACTTCTAGAATCATAAGAGGACATTATGGATTTTGGGTTCAGGAATTCCACTGCAGTGTTAGTCAAGACTATGTGTTTATGAATACTTACCTCGAGTCCAATATGCAACAGCTGTCATGAACTGAGCTGAACTTCATTTCACCCTGCAGCCCAGCTACCATTTCTGGCCCCCACTTTTCTCTCCATCTGTACCAGCTGCTGCTCTGGGCTGTGGGACCTAGCCTAGCCAATTATTCTGAGCGACAATTTTAATGATAAAAGCACAGGTTGTTTTTTTTTTTAATCATAATTCTCCAGCTGAAGGCTGAGAAAATCAAACTATATACTTTCAACAGAAGTGCAATTTAAGGCCATTGGCAATTTTGGTTATTTTCTTCTTAAATGTGTTATGACATTAATTGCAATTTTAACATGGAGATTCTTAAGACTTCTTTTAGCACATCTGTAAGGTGCAGTAATATTTACCACTGCTAGTTAAACAATTCATTGCAGTACTGGTTTCCGCATGTGCCTTTGTTTTGATTTTGGTCCTGTTTCCATCCCTGTCATACCATTGGTCTTTTAGCCAGTGTCTTCACCTGCTTTGTATTAGTCTCTGATTTATTCCCTGTTGTGTCTTTGTTTCATGTGAATTTGTACTGTGATTTATGTCTTTAAATCTGAGCCTTAGTTCCCTTGAACATCTGATGATGTTTCTTGAATTTGCCCCAATAAAACGCGTATGAAGTTTACACTCTTACCTGCATGTTATCAACCTACACTTTACAATATAGTTCTACAGTATAAGGACCACGTGCTGTTGGGGTGTCAAAGATGGATACATAAATACACACAACTTGATGGAATTCAAGTTCAAATAATAAGTGTTACATTCAAATAAAACAGATTAATAGTTCTTTGTGTTGTTGCTTGGTCGAATTTTTGTATTCCTTCTCAAAACACTTAATTCATTATTTATTCTAATGATCAGTTTATGAGGTGAATAATACTTTGTTGAAGCACCTTTTGATTTTATTACATCATCTTTTTTGGTAAGAGTCAAAAAAGATGCATGGCACATCTTGCATGGCACATCAGCATGGCACATCTTGACCTGGCAATATTTTCTCATGCTTTCTTGCAAAAGCATTCTAGATCTGTCAAATTGTAAGGGCATCTCCTGTGCACAGGTCAACCCACAGATTTTTAGTTGGATTCAGGTCTGGGCTCTGTCTAGGAAATTTAAAAACATTGATCTTCTTTTGGTTAAGCCATTCCTTTGTTGATGTGGACGTATGCTTTCTGTCATTGTCATTTTCGTCTTCAGTTTACTGCAAACACGTGAAGGTTTTGCACTAAACTCAGCTAGTATTTATTGGATTCCCTCCACCTTGATAAAAGTCCCAGTTCTGGTTGAAGATAAACAGTCCTAAAGCATGATGGTGATGTCACTGTGGTGCTCTATTTTCTCTATTTGTTGATGATGGCCTTCACTGTGTTCCCTGGTACATTTAATGTTTTGGAAATTCCCTCTTCTGATTGATTCCTTTCAACAGTAAGATACCATGCATTCTTTTGAACATCAGATTGAATGTGATATAAAAGGGCGTGCACACTTGTTCAACCATGTTACTGTACATTTTTTTATTTTTCCTATTTTTCCCTAAAATGTCTCTGGTTGTTTTTCACATAATGTTTTTATGTTGCAATTTCATATTGAGGGTGGTAAAATTTCTTACATGATTAAGCTTAGTTTCTTTCTTTTTTTGCTTGCTATTTTAACAAGGGTGTGTAGACTTTTTAAATCCGCTGTACTTTTTTACAAAGAGCAGAAGCCTCACTGAATGAAAATACAGGGACTGAACAGAACAGAAGCACAGGAGCAGCAACTTTTTCAAAAAATTTTCTTTCTCTGGGTTGATGTGATTGATGTGGATCTGTTATTAATACATGTTTCAACAGCAATAACACTAACAACACTAATAACACCTCCTTAGATGCTTTCATGTCTGCCCAAGCAGGTTCCCAGTAATATGTTGTATTTGTCACTTCAACTAACACAACATATTTAATTTCTCTAAAAGCAAATTTGGCACAAAACGGTTTTTGGCATGATTTTTGCCACAAAACAGGATGTTATTGAATGTTAATTTGTCAAGATCAACAGGAGAGTTCCTAAGCTAAATGTAAAGGCAGTCTTGTCTCTGTTGCTATGGCAGCTGGCATGCTTAATATTCAATATTTATGTAAATTCGATGTATAACCCAACTCACAAATGACTAAGATATTTCACTGCAAAAGTGGAATCTCGGTGAATGAAAATATAAGCAGAATGATCAAATATTTCTTATTCTGGGATTATTATAAATTAATACATTTATAGAATGCTTGAAATTAGCAAGATCTCTAGAAATAGGTTTAATTTTATTTTTGTTTTATAACAATCTCCTGATGCGAAATATTAGATAAATTTACCTATATTTCAATATTTTTTTCCTTTTTTTGTGAGTTGTCATAACATAACCTTGATATTATACTCTTAAAACAGATGTGTTCAAAATAACACATCATGTGTTCAATTTTAACACACCTGCATTTCTAGTTAAAGACAACACTAGAAAAACTACAAAAGTAAACATTTTGTGTTGCTTTTAACATAATCAGTGTGTTAGTCATTTAACACATGCTGTGTGTTAGTACATTTCCACACAAAGTTGTGTTGCAAATAACACAAAAATAACACACTTTTATACCTAGAATTCTCCTAAAATGCTATTTGTTTGTAGGCTAAAATTCTAAAATTCTCACAAAATAAACAAACAATTGCATGAAATGCAGGTGACATTTATTAAAATCATGGAGTTGATGCATCTTCTTAAAAATCTCCCTGCCATCTGGGAAGACAAGAGTCCCACTCCCTTCCATTTGAAAAGCTATAAAAGAGCAAAAAGAGTGTTGGTTAGTTATTAGCTACAAAATATGGACAAATGCCTTTGGGCTTTAACTGAGAAATTGTGTTACAGAAGCCCAAATTGTGTAATTTTGGAAACTCTCCTAATGAACAAAATTTCATGTAGACTCACCAGGAAAATCTAGCTAACTTGCGAATATTTATTTTCCCGCCTTTAGCACCTCACCACCAATTTTTTGCACAACCTAATTAATTTAACCAACATTACAGAGATAGTCGAAAGCCTAAATGGGGTTTAAAACCTAAACCCCATCCTCTCTTTTTGTCACATTATCCTTGTGAAGGACTTTTGGCCTGGACATTACTGAGCTAGCTAAGTTCTGTTAGCCACTGACTGTCTGCACCTGTTACCCAGCATTAACATTCACCGAATACATGAAGAAACACGGCCCTACCCCATCCTCCTAATGCTAATTACTACAGCTTGCCTTGTCCAAAACACTTGCTAAATGTAGTTAACATTAATCCACTCTCTGTACTACATCATGGTGAATAGCTGTAATGCTAGGTTATCGTTAACTCTCAAAAAGGGAATGGGAATATCTAACATTACCGCGAGCTGTATGCTAAAATAATGTTATCAATTCAGGTGAGCTTCTAGGTTAGCATCACTCATCCCTACAGTGATTGATGATAGCATCCAGCTAGCTAACCCTAACTCGGAGCCTCAGATAAGATGCAGACCCATAGAATTATAAAATAACCTCAGTCTATATTTCACAGCCAACATAAACACATGGCACTAGTAGTTTAACGGCAACACTGAGGAAGCAGTACATGATATTCACTTTTGTATCCGTCATGATAGTTAAAGTGAATTATCACTTGCTGAGTTACTGTTTTCCAATGAACACATTTTCGAGAGCTCCCTGCCTAAATATCACAAACTCGGCCAGGCATTTTCAGCAACATAAACGCTAAATAGTGATGATAGATAACTTACCTGTGGTCATTTGTTTTCCTCACCTCAGGACTCTGACTCCGCGGTCACAATCAAAAGGTCAAAGCAATAAACATTCACTTTGTGGATCTTCAGTTTAGATTCAGATGATGATGTCGGCAGAGTAGTCCGCAACACGATTGGACAATAATTGAACACATGTTGTGTTAGTCACTCATGTAATAAATTGTGATACTCTAACACAACATGTGTTGAAATAGTAATAACCTCACTCAATACTCTCATGACAGAGACAACACCTTTTTTTAAATATAGATTGTGCAAACACAATAAAATAATTAGTGGAGAAAAAATATAAAACACTGAGAATATCATACATATTTTAAAGAGTTTCTCTTAAATTAGGAAGTACTTTTAACTCATTTATAAGCTACTTTGTTAATACAACTCTGTGGGTCTTTATTCATTTAGTGTTCACTTCATCATGTTCCATTTACAAACAAACCGTGCTGTGCTCACTCCTCTGTATAAGACCAAAAGCAGCAGCATCCCACCGCTTTTTATTATTTATTTTTTATTTCTGAAGACTGTTTAAAAACATGTTGGTATAGATTGCACCATGTACTGAAATACCTTTTTTTCAACATCAGAAAATAATGAATATTTTGGTTCTGAACAGCGTTGCCATAAAGTAATTGGGCCGACTCAAGGTTTGGCTTCTACCTCTGTTGTCTGATCTGTTGATGGTGGATCAGTTAATGCACCAGACCCATCTGTTGAGAACTGGGCAATCTGTGGTAGTGCATGTAGTTCATGCATCTCCACCTGAAGATCCTGAATTCGCTATTCTGAGACCAAACCACATTACTAGGCTGGAATAAACAGATTACAGTAAAAAAAATAATAATAATTAAATTTAAAAAGTAGCCCTTCAATGGTCATTTAATATCCAGTCTACAACACTTTCTGGAAACTGTGTAGATAATTATTCAAACCATGTCAGTACTACTTACTTTAATCATATTTGATACATATCTAATACAAAATGATTTGCTCTAGTCCAATTGATGGGACCTAATGAAGATGAGAGAATATTTACCATTAGCATTAGGCTGACAAATGCTTCCCAGGAGTACTGCTTTAATGCTTTATCAATTCTAAAAGCTAATAATGAAATGTATATGTGTCTAGGGGTTGTGTGAATGATTAAAAGCAGAACACTGATCAGTCAACTGAAACAGCAGAGGCCACTCTGGAGAGATGGTGTATACGACAGCATATGTTGACTTTTTTTTTTTTTCCAAAGCTTATCTGATTTAGGACTTTAAAGATGCAGAAGCAGAGCAAAGGTCCCAACAGTCACAACAATGCATCGTTCCAGTGGATCTTTTCTGTGCCAGATGTGCTCATTTTTCAATTCAATTCAGTTTTATTTGTATAGTGCTTTAAACAATGGACAGAAACATATAAATTCAGGATATAGATTTTTAAATGTATGAATTTGTCCCTAATGTGCAAGCCAGAGGTCGATGATGGCAAGGAAAAACTCCCTGAGACAGTATGAGGAAGAAACCATGAGAGGAACCAGACTCAAAAGGGAACCCGTCCTCAGCTGGGTGACACCAGATAGTACAATGATAAATAAATCTCTTCTATAAATTTACTAATATTACATGGTCAAATAGTACAATTGTGTAACCAGGAAAACTCATTACAGTTTTTACATGTAGTCTGTTTTGTTGAACTTATTCACTGCAAAATTGTTTTTGGCAATTGCAATGCTAAGGCTATAATAGTATAACTGTTCCTATGATTTGAGGTCCAAAGCCATCTTTATGGTTTTTAAGTGGTACCATCCTCAGCAATCTCAATGATCTTTAGGCTGCACCATGTGGGGCCATCCTCAGCAGCAGCATGTGCCTTCCAATTGATGAGAACTCCAACCAGAAGTAGGGCATCAGGATGGATCAGGCAGGTCCGGAGAGCAGAAGGGGTCAGGATCACTGATATCTCAGGAGTATCATGTGTAGCTCGACAGAAAGAGAGAGGGAGAAAGAGGGTAAGAGAGGGACAGATTATTAGGTATGCTTATTGCCCCATAATGATTAAGGACAATGTACTTTGCGTGAGTGCAAGCAGGGACTCCGGCAAGACTAGCTATGACAGCATAACTGAAAGGGAGTGCCAGTAGGGAACACAGACATGAGGGCGCCCTGGGACATAAGGCAGCCACCATCAACACACCTGGGTGAACGCACAGTTCCTGTGAGCCCTCTAGATCTGTTCATTTACCTAAAAAAAACTATTCACAAAAAGCTTGACTAAACAAATATGTTTTCAGCCTGGACTTAAACACTGAGGCTGTGTTTGAGTCCCGAACACTAATTGTAAGGCTGTTCCATAACTGTGGGGCTTTGTAAGACAATATCACACCACTCCCTAATGGCAACAGAACTGGAGAGTTCCAAAGATTTCATTTCAAGCATGTTGTCTTAATGTTGCTTATTGAAGCCCCACAGCTTTTCCATCTTCTGTCTGTTTCGGAGACACATTCATTTGTTGGCTGTGGATTTTAAATTGCTATTGGATTCTAGACATCAAGCTGCAGACTTCAGCACAAACACAGCCCACCTGCCACCTTGTTAAAAGCACATGGGTACTGTAGATCCTGTATCCTGTAGATGCAAGAGTAAAATAATATGCTACTTTAAATCATTCATATTTAGTATACTTTACATTTAAACTGTTCCTTGGGGAAGCAATAAATAACCCAAGAATAGTGTGATTTGACATGAAAAGAAATGCTTATTTTGCTTATTGTTCTTGCATTGTCACTTGCCGAGAAGACTTGCAATGCCAAAACAGTACAATAGTGATTGAAAGTCTGGTTGCAACTTTCTTACAAACACTTACATGTCACTCCACATCAGCATTAACTGATAAAGCTTGACACGTAATTAAAACAACACAGCGCTGTTGAATTCTCGATTCTGATTGGCTGGCAGACTTTCTGAGGTGTGCAATTATTTTTCAGTAAATGCACAGCTAAAGTAGTCAAGTCTTGACCGCATTATAGTTCCATGTCACTTCGCCAAGAGTGAACTAAAATAACATAAAAGTTAGTCTACTGTCCACCACAGCACACACATTTAACAACAAACAAAATAACAGAACTTTTACATTTTCCAGAAATAAGTAAGGAATAATTGATGGCTGGCCGTTGAATTATTAGAAAAATAATGCACACTCGAGGTGGTAATGCGACCACGAGGCAAAGCGGAGGCTTGAACAATCGATATGCAGTTATTAGAGAGAGAGAGCAAGAAAAAAGAAAGTTTGTGAGAGAGCATGTACTGTATGATAAGCCGGTGAACAAGTATCAATATTTATTTATTTATTCATTGTATTTTCTGCAGTAATAATAATTTAAAAAAATAATTTTAGGTAAAGAAAAAAACAAAACAAAACAAAAAAAAAACAAGTAGGGTTATCAACATTTATTTATTTATTTATTCTATTTTTATATTATCAGCATGAAAGAAAAAAAACCTGTGAACATCTGAACAATGTCTTGAGGTGTGGTAACTGTGGTATAGGCGGAATTGACTACGGTCCATTGAATCACGCGTCGCATCGTGACTGCATTGTATTGTAGTGTGTGTGCATTATTTTCTAATGATTCAATGGACCGAAGTCAATTCCACTTATACCGCAGTTATCACATCTCAAGACATTGTTCAGATGTTCACAGGTGTTTTTTTTTTGTTTGTTTGTTTCATGCTGATAATATAAAAATAGAACAAATAAATAAATAAATGTCAATTTTTCCTTACGTAATTGTTGCTACTAAATGTGACAATTGTATCAACTAAGTATTACATAATTAGTGGAATCAATCAAATTAGGTAATCTAATAAAATGCCAGGCGCACCAAATTTATTAAAGACGTGCAATTAGCCAATAATGCTTTGTAAGTTTTGTTGTAAGTTATGTCATTGTGTACTACCAAAATAATTTATAGGTATTTTTTGGTAAGTATATGAACAGTTGACAATGTTTCTAGGTTATAAACTCACATTGGGCCTCATTTATCAAGTCGGATATGAACAGATTTATTCGTAAATCATTCTTAGGAACATTTACACAAGAAATTTGGTCTCCATGAGAGGCCCATAATTTCGGAAAAACATTGATATCCTACTTGTGCTTGAGTGTTTGTAAATTTAAGCATAAGAAGACTAAATAATGTAAGCCTCGAATTGAATGATTTCAGATGATATAATTTGCATGGATTACTGCACTTTTATATCTGGAATATACTGTAGGGTTTAAAATGCTTAATTTTATTACGTTTGCAGCATTTATACAGAAGGCCTTTGTATTTGCTTTCAAAAACACATCCTCATGCTACTTCACTAGGACAGGGACTAAGAATACCAATGAGGAAATGGTATGCTGTGAAATCCAGTCATTTTATATTATAACCATTGAACGAATATGAAAAATAAAGAAACACAAACCATTAATTAAGACAAATAAAATTAATCATTCAATTATGACAAATGAAATACAAAAGAAAGGATGCCTGCACATAGCTGTAGGCTGTAAACAAATAGCTAACAGAAGATTTAGTACATGCCATGCTTATAAGGGAAATGATGTGTAAAGACTAGTTTGATTGATTGATTTGATTGATTGATTGATTGATTTTTATTTATTTATTTACTTATTTATTTTCCGGGGGGGTAGGGGGGGAGGAGGATGAGTGAAAGCTGGTTTACAAATTGGTTCCATTTGCCATGGCATCGTCTTTTGATCGAGCAACACATTAGATCCAGCACAATGATCATCGATCACGTTAATTTTTTTTAAATAGCACATAGTCTCCCTGCATGGCATGCTCAATGTCCATGAGCACACCATTTTCTTTGCATATCAATTTTTACACATCTAATTCACGTTTTCTGTAATTTGTCTGTACAGGGTGTCCCAAAAGTCTATAGGGGACTGTGTTTGCCAGCAGCATGTCGGTTGTTCCTTCGTCAGTGGATGTTCGTGGACGTCCACTTCTCGGTTGGTCCATAACACTCCCAGTCTTTCTGAATTTGTTAAGTTTGGCAACAGTGTAATGTGTGTGATGTGATCGCCATGTTTCCTGTTAAAGTCCATCACAACCTCACAACAGTTTCCTGATCCAGCCATGAGAATGCTTTCAATACGTTCTTCTTTTGTCAAAGGCATTTTTAAAGGCTATGTGAAAATCTATATAATATAAACTAAGTATGAAAAATTTTAAAAGACCTTTTGCTAAAAAGTGTTAATTTCCCCTACGTATGCAGACTTTTGGGACACCTTGTAGATTCAGGTGCTGTTACACTGCTGTTGGCATAGAAGCCAGTCAAAATAACTTCCACTTCTGTCTTTCTGTCGTTTCTTTCACCATTAGTAGTCATTTCATGTTTCCAGCCATCTGTGCACTTGACCTTTTATGGAGTTTGATGGTTGTCATTGAATGCAAATGAGCTGTGTCAAGAATCTTTGCACTTTACAGCTGATCGACATGCATGTGAAAATCAGCATTTTTCAGAAACTTTAAACAGTTTCTGAAACTGAAAAAAAATATATAAATTTGGCCCAATGTTGTCATTACGTTATTGGATATTGGACTAACTGCAGCTGTTCATCATTTTAAAGGTGACTTTTCACACCTGCTGGAATTTCTAAACTATGCAGAATGGTCCGTTTCACTAGTGCCATCGTCTTAGTGTGCATTATGGCCAATACTCATCAAAAATGTTTCTTAAAACACATTTAAAAAGCATGTTTACCACAAATACACAACAAACTGCATGTCAACCATCTGTCCATTTAAACACTTGATTTATTTATCAAATGAAAAAGTCTTAGGCAAAAGACTTATGCAAAAGTCTTAGGCACCCTGTTTCTAGTACAAACTTTGTTATAGATTTTTTATTTTATAACTTATGTGATTTATTTTCAATAACAATTTTAAAACATTAGTTTTCCAGCACAAAATTAAATGTTACCAGAAAATGTTTATACGTCAGTAAAGAAAGCAGCATATTGAATAAGAGACACTTTTCAGACAAAAAACATAATGAAGGCTGCTGGGTTTTGCTGCAAAAATAAGAAGGAAGTATGACAGTCAAAGTCTGCAGAAGAACCGTGGCTGGTTCTGCAAGATGCTCAATGAAACTTCCAGCTCATTTCCATATAGTAAAAAGAAATGTTTAAGTACTGCTGTGAACTGACTGACAGAATGAATACATTTCGATTTTAACCCATTTTTAATACCACACCAGTTCATGAGACATGTTTATTTCTTATTCTCTTGCTAAAGCATAAGCAATAGAAAACATTGTGAACTGTATTTAAAATCATTATACAACACTGTTATGATTGTCAGGCTTGTAACTGCAGAGCAAAGTTTTCTACAGTAATGATAGCAATTCTTATTCTCTGTCATTCATTATATTTGTCTTTTAGCTTTCGCCTCTCCTATTCTCATTTATGGATTTGTATCTCTGTATTAGCCTGATATCTATCACTGACACCTCCCAGTTTTGCTGGCTACAGTTACACTTTTGCATTGCTGGCTTTTAAAGTAAAAAGCTTTGCAGTTGTATCCAAGTCTACCATTAAAATGTTGAAATAAAATTTAGAAACAGAAAAGACAGGAAACACTTTTGCTGCATGTCATGTCAGCAAGCTGGTTATTACACTCTCTAAAACGCTGTGTTGAAATCAAATTGCTGTGAAATTGAATCTGATATCAGTATGGAAATATCACTGTGCAATGCACAAATTCAGTTTTTAAAAGGGAAAATGAAGAGCTCATTTAATTGGATAAGGCAGTTCATGTAACCACACCTCTTGACAAAGTATTTATTGTAAAAGCACCATGTTTATGACTCTTTTGCTCTTTGCAAAGTCTCTGCATTCAATGGTCATGAAAATGCCAAGACTATACAGTATATAGATATATTTGCACTTGGGCCGTGATCACTAAAACAGGAGCCTTATTTTAAACTATGCATGCTGAGGAAATTTATCAATTAAATCATTCAGAGAATTAAAATATTGTAATTAGTTATTGTAATATTCATTTACTGATTTTTATGCGCAGCAATGCTTTACATAAATGTTACAAAACTACAAAAATGAAAACCACAGTTGGGTTTGCTTTTAATTTTTTTTACTTATATATATATATATATATATATATATATATATATATATATATATATATATATATATATATAATTTTTATTTATTTATTTATTTATTTATTTATTTATTCAACTTTTTGCTGTGGGTTACACCTGAGGTTTGCAGCGCATCTCGCAAACAGTAGCTATCAAATACACAATACAAAAATAATTACCAAACTTCAGCAAAGGCATAAACCTGGTGAGAAACAACACAAATGGTAGCTCGGCTTCTTTTCTCTCGGTGTGCCTGACTGCCTTGACTCACTCTCTTTGCTTGGTCAGTCAGTCGTCACTAGAGCATTATTTAGACATTGGTATGAGTCCTGAGGTTTTCTGTCTGAAGCTGATTGTTGTGGTGTTCAATAATACATGTGCTGCACACTCAATAAATCAGTGCTCTGAAAATGTCAAACATCTGACATTATTCAATGTGGCACTGTTTATATTGAAATGTCCGGGAAATTTTAAACTTCTCTGTTTTTGAGTATTTGGTAGTCGACACAGTGCTGTATATTTTACTTCAATTCACTCACGTTAAATAAATTAGGTATTCAGTTTAGTTTTGAATATGACTAAACTTACAAAAATAAATATATACTTTTATATTTTTGCTTCTTTTTAACAATTTAATTTATTTTTACATTTTGAATATGTGAGGGATATAGAAGAGTATTTAATAATAGCAGATTTGGTCTCATGTATAAATACACTCACTCACTCACTTTTACACTACATTTAAATAAGATACATACATGTTCATGTACATGTGCATGCTATATCAACCTTTTCACTATCATTATTTGGCAAAAAAAATAAATTGACAAATTTCCCTGTGCACTTACTTACACTAAACTAGCATTGTGTCTTAAATTACATACTTATGTACTATTCATGCAGCCTTCAAAAGTACCAATGGTCTGTTCGCATACCAGTCTTCTTAGATTAGTGAATACTATTGAATGTAAGGTCATAGTTTTCAACTTGAGACACAGCCCATTACAACAAGCATGACAACGGCGGAAAGTTTTAAAGAGAGGTTGCTAAACATTTTACAGTTTGACTTGGAAACCAAACAGACAGGGATGTTTTGGTTCTGACATGCCATATAGTGAATGTTGCATTTAATCCTCCAGATGTACATAAGGTACAAGGCGAGTGTGTGAAAGATTTCGCATCAAATATAACCAGACACCTCTGCTTCTTGTGGGGCTGTATTACCATCCCGCCATGGATATTTTCCTACTGCAGTGCACCCCATGGTGTTTTATTCCTTATGCACCGACTGAATCTGGATCTGACATCAGAAAGAGATGCACTCTGTCAAACACAGCTCCAGACTTTTTGAAAATGTGTCATTAAATGCATGCTCACACTTTTTGCTTTAAAACAAATTTAAGTGGTTAAGGCTTGGGGTCTCAAAAATTCATAATGTCCATTTGGGGTTGTTTGTCCAAAAAGTAGTGGAACTCTTGTGTAAGAGTATGTGTAGTATGTATGCAAGTGTGTATTAGGTGTTACTACCATCCCCCATGCATGTAAATTAGCTGTTATTATAGAAACAATAACATTAACAATATTAACAAGAATAACATGCTGCTGTTAGCGAAAAGCAATCAACACTTCTTACCAGTCATATTCAAGAATTTAACAGCTGGAGTATAATAATCATCAATGGTTTATACTTATTGGGCAGGGAAGGTTTGGAAAGTGTGATTTAGTTGTAATAGACAGCATGACATAAGGCTGTAGGTTTACGTGCACTTTCTCAGTACACTAAGACTGGCTAGAGGAAGAAAATTCAGGAATTCAAAAATGTTTCAACAAAGATACAATGACTTTTAATCTCCAGAGCCATTTAATAAATACCTTGCCTGAATAACAGAAATTTGTAACGCTGTGCACACACAAACTGCACAAATTTAGTGGGTTGGGTTAAATTAACCGAGTTGACATTGTGTCACATTTTCTGCACTGTTAAGATTTCATTACTTCATCAACCTCCAGTACTTCATGTCCTTCAGAACTGGTGCCACTCAGCCCAGCTGCCTTCTGGAGAAATTCATCATCATAGAGTCTCTGCTCTGACATGAATGCCAGGGATATAATGAAAGCACTTGATCAAGTCTCGGAGGGGGTCGAAATGGGTTCAGTTGGCACTTCTTTATTTTTTCAGCATAATTATCAACTTGGCTTCATCTGAGGCATGGCTATGAATGGCTCAGAGTGTCGAACGCAAACTGATGCAACAGCTCAGCAACAGGAACCTTACTGGGATGTTCAGAAATCGTTGTCAATGAGTTGAATGTTTTTTTTTTAATTCTCTGAAATTGTCAAGGAGAGCAGACCTATGGGCCATAATCAACCCAGTACTACAAAGATACTACCAGAGCAGTGTGTTGCAAAATTCACTGCTGCATAGCTTACGGATTAGTGCAAAATAGGCTGTAAGTTACCCAAGTGATGTGATGACCAGTAACCGAAGTACACCTCATATACTTTACTGCATTCACAATATTTAATAACATGAAGTACTTAAAATAGCACTTATTGAGAAAAAAAATCGTGCATTGTCTTGTGTGTTTTTCACATTATACTACTTCCCCAACAGGGTTTTTAGACTTTTTAGTCTCCAATCTAGTGAACCAGTATTCAGATGTACTGTATTTATTTACAGGTACATCTCAAAAAATTAGAATATAGTGGAAAGTTCTTTTTTTTTTCCATAACTTAATACAAAAAGTGGAACTTTCATATATTCTAGATTCATTACACATAAAGTGAATTATTTCAAGCCTTTTTTTGTTTTAATCTTGATTATGTCTTACAGCTCATGGGGAAAAAAACAGTATCTCAAAATATTAGAATAAAGAATTTATAATACAAAAATGTCGTTCTTCTGAAAAGTATGTTAATTTATGCCCTAATACTCGGTCGAGGTTTTAATCATTTTGTAGGAATTACTGCATGAATGTGGCGTGGCATGGAGGCAATCTGCAAGTGGCACTGCTGAGGTGTTATGGAAGCCCAGGTTGCTTTGATAGTGGCCTTCAGCTCATCTGTATTGTTCGGTCTGGTGTCTCTCATAAATTCTCTATGGGGTTCAGGTCAGGCGAGTTGGCTGGACAATCAAGCACAGTAATACCACGGTCAGAAAACCAGTTACTAGTAGTTTTGGCACTGTGGACAGGTGCCAAGTCCTGCTGGAAAAGGACATCAGCATCTCCATAAAGCTTGTCAGCAGATGGAAGCAGGAAGTGCTCTAAAATCTCCTCATAGACGTTGCATTGACTCTCGACTTGAGAAAGCACAGTGGACCAACACCAGCAGATGACATGGCACCCAAATCATCACTGACTGTGGGAACTTCACAGTGGACTTCAAGCAACTTGGATTCTGTGTCTCTCCACTCTTCCTCCAGACTCTGGGACCTTGATTTCCAAATGAAATGCAAAATTTACTTTCATCTGAAAAGAGGACTTTGGATGACTGAGCAACAGTGTTTTTAGTAAAAAGGTGTTTTGAGTTAATTAGCTGATTAGATCTCTTCTCAGGTCGACATTCTGTATTACAAATTCGTTATTCTAATATTTTTGAGATACTGGATTTTTCCAGTTTCTCATGTCCATGAGCTGTAAGCCATAATCATTGAGATTTTTAAAAAAATTTAATATTTCACTTTATGTGTAATCAATCTAGAATATATGAAAGCTCCACTTTTTGAATTAAATTACATAATACATATAATTATTATTAAATGTATTATTATATAATTATAATTACATAAAAAACGAACTTTTCCACAATATTCAAATTTTTTGAGATGCACCTATATATAGACTTATATAGACTAAGTGGCTCTGGATAAAGGCATCTGCCAAATTCCATAAATGTAAATGTAATGTAAATGTAAACAGTAGTTCACCTCACCCTTACAATTTCAGTATGGATTTTTGCATCAGTGCATTCCCATGATAATAATAAATCACTTGTGTGCTTTCAAGTATGCTCAGCCATTGTTCTTCACCAGTCATATCCTGAAACCATGGAGATCTATTTTTAAATTGAACTAAAAGATCAATCTTCAAGCTTCATGCTTCCCCAGTGTCTCTTCACTATAAATCTCAAATGAGAACACGTCAAACATGGAGAAAACATCACACGAATATACAGTCAGCTCCAGACTTATTGATATTCATAGAAATGAAAAAAAAAAAGTAAATATTAAATAAAGATCATGTGCAGTGAGTGAGTGAAATTTTGAATTTAAACATATAGGGATGTGCTATAGTTTTAACACACACGCACACACACACACACGTTTCCATGTTTTATGGGGAATTTCCATAATTATGTTTATACTGTACAAACTGTAGTTTCTATCCCCTAAACCTATCCAATCACTTAAAAATCACATAAATGCTGAAAGAAAACTCCTAAATGTTAACTCACTGAACACTGACAGCGGTAGCCTACTGCCCCACATTAGCTAAACATCTGTATACTGTAACTTACACACTGCACATTATATGTGTGTATTACTAGCACAGATGTAAGCGTAATGATTGTTATGTTAAATTGCAAACCGATCTCTCTAATCTGATGAACTGGTAGTGTAATGGTAGGATAGGGATATGTATGGTTATATTTGGTAATACAGAGAGTACCGTATATACTGTTAGCGAGATGCGTAGCTAATAGGGACAATGCAGTGATGAATATAAAAGTGGTTGTTTAATAAAAGGAACTAAACGGAGCCACGCTTGTATTGCCTCATTTATATGTGCCGTCCTAACATTACAGGTAGCCTACTGGTGTCACGCAGTGTCACGTAACTGAACGTAATGGAGGTTAGGATGGATGCAAATGCAGATAAGAGTTTATTTAAAGAGAGGCAGGCAGAGACAAATTCAAAACATGAGACAATAGAGTGGTCAAAATACAGGCAATAGGTCAGGCGATCAGCAAATAGGCATAAACGAGGCAAAACAGGAATCAAGAACAAAGGCGAGAACAAGATCAAAACTAGGACACAAAACATGATGAACAAACTGAACAAACTACCACGGCGTGGTAAACTGAAACTCATGTAATACTTCGCAAAGAGTGAATGCATTGAAGTCCTTTTAAACTGTGGTTGTGAATGTGCTGTGAATTGGATGCAGGTGTGCGTGATTAGAATGAAGGTGAGTGTTCTGGGAATTGCGTTCCATGGTGGCCATGTTTGTAGGCCATGTCAGCAGACTCTGGCATGATCAGAACTTGTTCGGCCATGTCAGCAGACTCGGGCGTGAGCAGAACTTGATTGTCCATGTCGGCAGACTCGGGCGTGAACAGAACTTGGTTGGCCGTCTCTTCGACATCAGACTGGAATTTGCCGTGGGAGGTCACCTCGTCGACCTCAGACTGGAACTTGGCGTGGGAGGTTGCTTCATCGACCTCAGACTGGAACATGGCTGGTCGATGAGGTCTCGTGCTGAAACATGGGTCTCGTGCTGTAGCTCTGAGGAGGAGGTCGCCATGTTGACCTCCAACTGGGGCTCTGGAGCTGCAGTCACCACACTGACCTCAGATGAGTGTTCAGCCGGTGAGGCCACCTCATAGGTCTCATACTGGAACTCTGGGGAGGATGTCACCATGCTGACCTCTGACTGGAGCTCGGCAGATGAGACCACCTCGTGGGTCTCAGGTTGGAGCTCTGGAGATGAGGTCGCCATGTTGACCTCCGGCTGGAGCACTGCAGGTGAGACCACCTCGTGGGTCTCAGGTTGGAGCTCTGGAGATGAGGTCACCATGTTGATCACTGGCTGGAGCTCTGCAGCTGAGACCACCTCATGGGTCTCAGGTTGGAGCTCTGGAGATGAGGTTGCCCTGTTGACCTCCAGCTGGCGCTCTGCAGGTGAGACCACCTCGTGGGTCTCAGGTTGGAGCTCTGGTGTGGGGGACACCCTCTTTGCCTACATATAACAGATGGTGAACGGCAGGGCAGGTTTATCTGCCAGGCTGACCTCCCCAAAAGATGTTCCAGGTCGGCCTTAGATTCTGGACTCCCGAACGCTGTCACAAGTATTCCCACAAATTGGGTTATATTCCCAAGTTCCCAGGCTCCTTTGGCCACTAGGAGCCACACCCACTGGCAGGCGGGTCCAAAGAACTGGGACCACATGAACTTGAGCCATCGCTTCTCTACTGGCATAGGGTCTGCTAGGCTAGCAAAATAAATCTGGCAGTCTACAAGAAAATATTCAGGATGGCCAAAAAATCCATCATAAGGATCTGGGAACTCCATGGCAGTCCATTGAAAGAAACTGGATCGAATCCAAGGCTGGCACAGTTTCCTTGATTTCCCTGGCATGATGTCTCCTCTGTCTTCCTGCTGCATCCATGGTAAGGCGAAGTATTCTGTCATGTAATGTCACGTAACTGAACGTGGGACAGATGCAAATTCAGATAAGAGTTTATTTAAACAGAGACTGGTTGACAAATCCAAAACATGAGACAATAGTATGATCAAAAAACAAGCAAAACAGGAATCGAGAACGAGGGCGAGAACGAGGGCGAGAACAAAACTAGATCAAACTAGGACACAAACCATGATGACCAACGGCTTGTTAAACGGAAACTCACATAATACTTCGCAAAGAGTGAATGCATTGAAATTCCTTTTAAACTGTGGTTGTGAATGTGCTGTGAATTGGATGCAGGTGTGCGTGATTAGAATGAAGGTGAGTGTTCTGGGAATTGCGGTCCATGGGGGCCATGTTTGTAGGCCGTACTGCAGGATAGTCACTGATTTGCTGTGATATGGATATTAGAGAATTATTAACTCACGCAGCATCTCATAAAAGTTATTCAGCAAACAAACCTGATGCTAAACCTTAAATACTTACTTCAAATATAATGTTTTCTTATTCTACGGTATCCTACAACCATATTCTCTTGTCCTTGGCTTGTCCTTGATTTGAAAATTGCACACGCAGCCGGTGAAATGATGTGTCAATCAGCATCAGCAACTGCCAGTAGCGAATAAAATGTTGGGGTGGCACCCGGAGTGGCCAATCGGATGTCAGGCTCGGACACTGGCTTCAATGGAAATAACGCTGCCATTCAAATCGAACCTTGCCTCTAATTTGGATGTAATCAATTTCCTCTTTGTAAACAGGGTTGCATTAACAGGATCCAATAGCTTATTTGGAATCAAAAAAGAGCAGACACATAGGGAAGGAAAACACATCAAGGCTTATCAAAATATAATGAACAGTGTTGTCTTTGCGGAACAGGTTTGGACATTGTAGCAGGCTGATGTACAAGGAATACATAGAGTAAAACCATGCCAAGCAATCTGATTGTGCGGCTAGAACACAGCAGTATTCATTTAGCCTTTTGTGTGAGTGTGTGTGTGTGTGTGTGTGTGTGTGTGTGTGTCTGTGGCAATGGCAGTGCCAATTTCCATCTGAAAGCTTCATCAATGTATCTTTTGGAGAAGGATCTGTTACCTCATAGTGGAATGAGTTTTCGTATGTAACAAAAAAAGATGAAATCAGGGTGTAGGACCCACTGGTCTCAAATCAGCATAAACAGGACACATCATCAATCCAGAGCAATGGAACCAAGAGCCATTTGCACACTGGATCATTGCAGTAATTGAGGCAAGTTTGAACTGATTGGATTTAGTTCATTAGTTTGGGATCATTAGATCCTCATAAGAGAGGACTTCCATGTTTCTCTGGATCTTAATTAAATTCTCTGTGGTACAAAAAAGAAACCTGGTATGAGAGCAGAGATCAGACCTCATTGCTGACAACACAGCACAAAGGGGACCTACACAATATTAGGCAGGTGATTCTAATGTTATGGCTGATAGTTATTTTCCCCTATTGTTTTCCATTGCTCAGCTTTCATTAATGTTCAAGGATTGTTTTTGTGACCAAGATTTCAGGGCCTTCAAAATTTGACTGAATGCATTTTTTCCACATGCATTGACTGTGCATCCACCTCCACCACTATCTGCACTACCAAATCATAATCCACAATCCAATGCAGCAAGTGAAATCCTCCTTAAATAAATATTTTAATTGAAATATTTACTGTAAATAATGAGCAGCAGGGGTATGTGAGCATAGATTTTGGTGGGAGAGGACGGCATTAATAATGACAAAGCTTCAAATGAAACCATCCCATTTGACCTGTGCTATAGGCTATGATGCAATAGTAACCCAGTAACAGGCAATTGAGAGTCAACATGCAGTCATCCATCATACGATCTAGCAGCACATTTTTAGTAGCTTTAGACCTACCTTTGTTCAACTGTGTTCCAAACACCAGGTGTGTTTTCTGACACAGTTAGTGAGGCACACCCAGAAGAAGTAAATTATTAACTAGGGTTGCCAGATTTCAGCAAAATTTCAAGCCCGACTACTATTTTAAAAACCACACAAAAGACCTGAAAATAGCCCTGAAATTACCTGGAAATTAGGGCACTGGACAAGGAAGACATAGTTTTCTTCTTTTTTGTGTGGGAAACCTTGTGATTAAATGTCCTGTCGGCTTCTCTTGCTCTACTGAAATTGTTGACAGAGCGAGCATGGGGCAGTGTCATTCCTGTCCCAATGGGCCTCTATTAGTGCTTGTTGCAGTTCCCTTTTTTTGACCAATAGGTACAATAGTAACTATAGAGCAAATGTGGCAGTGAGCTCACTGCATAATATTTGAATTCTCGGATTATGTTCATTAAAAAATCTTTGTTATAATATTTGTGATCCCATGATTTAACTTACAGAATAATGGCAGTTTACTACTTCAGTTTTTTCAAACTTTCAGTTTGTAACTTGTACTGGAATTTAGTGCATTCTGTTCGAGTGTTCATGACAGAAGTAACAATTTCAGAGTGACAAAACTCACAAAATTTAGTTTGTTTTATGTTTTATTTCCCTTGTATATCTACACCTGCCTCCTCCGGTATTTTTTTCATTAGATAACTCAGATAATTCGCTACTCTTTGACTAGCTGAGATTAGGCTAGTCCCAGTAATGCAATTACTAGTTTAAATTTAGCTGTTTCTGTAGTTCACATCTTGATCGATCACTATTAGTTTTGGTAGCTTAATATCAACCCCAGCAGCTAAATTAAGTCTTTAAATTATTGGATTGGCAATTTTGGTCAACATTTATTGTATTCTCATTTTTAAATATGGCTTTTAATGTTAAAACAGTGATGGTAGGTATGTAGATCAGCAGTTAGCATAGTATATTAAATTGAACACTAACAATATATTTACACAGATGTAGGATATACCATAAAGCATCGAAATATAGAAGAATTCTTCAGCAAAAGAGCAGTACACTCTGAGGCAGGTGATGATGAGACAGTTAGGATGGAGGACCAACAGCAAGAGACAAGCAAAGCAAGGAACAGCCAGACAGGCAGGAGCTTGATGAGTCAGCTGCTCGCACAGACTGTGACCCGTCAGGAAGGACTGAGTGCTGTGCAGCACTCACTAAAAATGGCATAACTGGTAAACTGTCCTGAAAGTGTTTAGATTTTTAGATATTGAATTTGCTAATCCATTTCATTTGTAAATTAATATTATAAGTGAAATGGGAAGATTTTCTTAGCCTTATTTATACAATACATAAGCATCCAGTGAATCAAGTAATGAATGTTAATGATCATAAACTTAATGAATTGCACTGCTAATAGTGCTTTTTGCTTTGTCATAGATATATCCAAATCAAGAGCAGAATCAAAGTCCAAAACAGCCCCAAGTAAAGCTCTTTCCAAGAACGATTCAGGGGATAGAAGACATGATTTTAAAGCAGAATGGTATAACACTCATAATTGGCTAGAATACTCTCAGAGTAAAGATCAAGTCCAGAGTTAAGCATACATGTTTCATTTGTTTGAAATTCATTTGCACACAGAATAAACATTTCAAGAATTTGCAGTTGACTTGTGGAGTCACTTTTGTCTATTTAGCTTAAACTCCCTGAATAGTAATACTAAAGTTTCGAAGACTATAACTTTATATACTCCCAGTGTTAATGATAATGCCCAAAACTTTACAGTCTTTGTAGTGTGCCACCTTAAGGTTTTTACTGCCCCCATCTGGCTACCCCATAAAAAACTCCTTGAACAAAGTCTTGGATAGCTTGAACAAAGCCTTTAACCACTAGCTTAGCTCTATGCTTTGATTAAATTCTACCTCATTTGTAAGTCATGTCTGATAAAAGCATTGGCCAAATGCAGGGTGTCTGATAAATGTACACCGCATACATAGGTGACTATGTTTGCCAGCACCACATCAGTTGTGCCTTCGACAGTGGGTGTTCGTGAACGTCCGAATTTGTTAATAAGTTTGTCAACAGTGTCATGTGTGATATGTTTGCCATGTTTCATGTTAAAGTCCATTGCAACCTTGTGACAACTTCCCGATCCAGCCATGAGAATGATTTCAATATGTGTGTATTTTATTAAAGGCATTCTTAAGGCTATCTGAAAAATAATATGATATAAACTAAATATGAAAAATTTTAAGACATTTTGATAAAAACTGTTCATTTCCCCTACGGATAAAGACCTTTGGGACTCACTGTAGATAAATGTAGTATATTCCTAGTTTACTAGTGCTTTTTAATGGTCTCATATAGTCTGCGATTTGGGACAGTCTAAAGACATTTAAACTATTTCCTCAAATACGGATATAGAAGGATATTTGAAGTATGATTTGTAATTCTGAGTTGTCTTTTAAATTATAATGAGACTTTATTGGTCACATATACATTACAGCACAGTGAAACTTTTTTTCTTTGCATTTCCCAGCTTGTTAGGAAGTAGGGGTCAGAGCGCAGGGTCAGCCATGATACATCACCCCTGGAGCAGAGATGGTTAAGGGCCTTGCTCAAGGGCCCAACAGTGGCAGCTTGGCAGTGCTGGGGCTTGAACCCCTGACCTTTCAATCAGTAACCCAGACCCTTAACTGTCAAGCCACCAATGCCCCTAAATTATGTATCTGTCCATGACATCTCAAATGTACGTTTAGATCCCTAGTGAGCAAGCCAGAGGCAACAGAAGCACTGGAAAAACTCCCTAAGATGGCATGAGGAAGAAACCTTGAAAGGAACCAGACTCTTTTGGGTGGCACTGGACATTGGGTTAATGTATCATTACTTTTCTACAGCTGCATACTGTAAAGTCGAACAATACTAAGTGTGTTGAAAGGATGTTCAGGATGAGCTTCACATTCTATATGATTGCAACAACAGTTCTTATGTCCAAATCTATAGTATCCAGACAGGAGTATATATTGAAGAATGGGTGAGACTTATTGTCTTATTATTGTAACGCTTCTAAAGCTAAGTCAGAATATTTCATTCACACTCAACACAAACAGTCAAATAAGTGACAAATAACTCAGCAAGACCTGACAGGGCACTCTCAATACTGATCTCAATCAGTAAATTAGCGGAAACCTTGAAGGGATTGAGATCTCTTCTAGTGGAAATATATCGTCTTAGACAATCAATAGTAGAGCCCATTTCTTAGTGCTTAAGATGCTGTTTACTTCACTGAACATTTCAAACTAAAATATCTAATGCCTGCAAGGGTTTTGCCACAGGGGAAGAGATGTCTGCATCTCACTGCCTTTAAAACTAAATACTGCTGCATTATTTATAACTCAATATAGCTTGTAGTGGGGGAAAAAAGGTAATGTGAGTAAAATATATGTGAGAGAATCATTGCCTGTTTCAGAAAATATTGCAGGTTTGCCAGAATTGCCAGCAGCCAGAACATTAATCTATTGACACTGCTATATCCCTAATGCTGAGGAGTGGATAAACACTTCCAATGTTAAACACCTAACAATTATTCAAAAATCAAGATACAAGGTTTATTCAGTTTATTTAAAGCACCAGCAATTTGTATGGTTGTGTCTGTAATGGTCAGAAGGCAGAAACTGGATTTCTTATTTTAAAGCCAGTGGATTAAAAAATCATTTCATTTCATAAAATGTGTTTTCTACAATGAAACATGTGGCAGGAAAGTTTTATTATGTCCCATCAGAGGATGGGAGTGTGAGCATGTAGGGTTAGTGTTTGCAGTTGGCATATTCATATAATATGGCTACTTTTTGACTTAGAGTTTAGAGTAGTCTGTGACTGTTAAATCAAGTAATTATTTCATATATTTAAGCAATATCTGCACAATATCGCCTTGCGGGCTCGTGCCTGTGGTGGATCACAGCCATGCCGATATTCTGTATAACTGCACGATATTGGAATAATATCAATTATGTGACATTTCTGACACAATATAGCCTGCTCCGCTAGCAGAAATACAACCCCAATTCTGAAAAAGTTGGGACAGTATGGAAAATGCTAATAAAACAAAGAGGAGTGATTTGTAAATGTACTTTGACTTGTATTTAAACAAAAAGTGTATAAAGACAAGGTATTTGATGTTTTACCCAATCAACTGCATAGTTGGTTTTTTTAAGGTAAACATTCATTTTGAAATTGATGCAAAAAGTTGGGACAGGGGTAATTTAGGACTAATAGCGATGTGACAAGTTGAAATAAGAAGGTGATGTGAAACAGGTGAGGCAATCGTCTAATCATAGTATATAAGGAACCTCCAAAAAAGGCCTAGGGCAAGGATGGGTTGAGGCTCACTAATCTGCCAACAGACACATCATCAAATAATCCAACACTTTGAGAACAACGTTCCCCAAAGACAAATCGGGAGGATTTTGGGCATTTCACCTTCTACAGTGCACAATGTAATTAAAAGATTCAAGGAATTCGGTCAAATCTTGGTGCGTATTGGGCAAGGTTGAAAACCACTTCTGAATGTGCGTGATCTCCGATCCCTCAGACGTCACTGTCTTAAAAACAGTCATGAGTCTGTAATAGAGATCCTGACATGGGCTCGGGAATACTTTGGTAAACCTTTGTCAGTCAACACCATTCGCCGCTGCATCCACAGATGCAAGTTAAGGCTTCACTATGCAAAGCAGAAGCCATACATCAACACTGTCCAGAAGCTCCGCCCACTTCTCTGAGATGAACAGTAGCACAGTGGAATCATGTTTTGTGATATGACAAGTCAACATTTCAAATAGTTTTTGGACTAAACAGCCATGGACCATCCAAGCTGTTATCAGCATCAGGTCCAAAAGCCAGCGTCTGTTATGGTATGGGGGTGTGTCAGTGCCCATGGCATGGGTAACTTGCACATCTGTGAGTGCATCATTAATGCAGAAAGATATGTACACATTTTGGAGCAGCATATGCTGCCATCCAGAGCAGGGCAACTGCAAACCACATTCTGCCAGGATTACAAGCACATGGTTGCGTAATCAGAGAGTGCGGGTGCTAGCATGACCTGCCTGCAGTCCTGACCTGTGGCGCATTATGAAGCACAAAATAAGGCAACGAAAGCCCCGTACAGTAGCATAATGGATGAATGGCCGGAAATTACGCTTGCTAAACTTAACCAACTGGTGTCTTCAGTGCCTAAACGCTTAATAAGCCTTATTAAAAGAAAAGGTGATGTTACACAGTGATAAACAGTCAACTGTCCCAACTTTTTTGGAGTGTGTTGCAGTCATCAGATTTGAAATGAGTGTATATTTTTAAAAAATAAATTAAATTCACAAAGTAAAACATCAAATAATGTGTTTTCAATATAGTACAGGGTGAATTGATTTTTCAGATGACTCTTTTGGGGGTTTTTTTGGGTTTTTTTTGCATTTTCCATACTGTCCCAACTTTTTCAGAATTGGGGTTGTAGGTCCCAAAGCAGCCATACACACTTTATAGCACGTCAGCTAGCTGGCTAGCTAGCTCACACTGATTTGTGCATTCCCGTTAAAGGTGCATCCAGTAAAAATTCCGTCCCTTCTTCCTTTTCATCTTCAACATTTAACCCAAAAGTTATATTCCTGAAAACTATCATTTGCCATGTCTGCTGATGATGTCACTAAAACTACTATAGTAGCCATTTTGAACTAGACAGTATCATTTTACATGGCGAACACAGACGAGAGGAGTGATACACACAGTGAAATGTCCCAGTGCGGTTATAGGAAATATAAGCACACTTGGAATGCCACTCAACCAATCAAATTAGTGGACCAGAAATAACTGTTGTATAAAATAAATATAATCATTAAAACAAGTTTCACTCAACTTTAAGACCTAATGTAATCTTTAAAACAGAATCTAAATTAAATCATTATAACTACATTATACCTAAACGACATCTAAATTGAAATCATATCAGGGCATTTGTGATGTCAGTGCAATATAATTAAGAAACTCCCTAATTGAGTGGGAAGGAGTCCAAGCTGGCAACATCGTAGGCTGTAGGCTACACTCTGTATAGCATATTTGCAGAATCCTCTATAACCCTCAGCTTACATTATAATTGCTCATTTTCCTCCCCATGAAACAAATCAATCCCCAGAATGTGCACAGCATGTTTCCTGGAAATTGAAATTAATCTTTCTTAAAGAATGGTTCATTTTGCCTGTACTCAACAGCATTGCAGAAGCTCAGGGCGTCAGTTTCATGCAGAGCAGCTTCTAATATGATGGAACAGCTGGGGAAACAGTCAGGATGCCAGATTGTTTCTAGGAAAGACAACAGATTGAATGGACTTGTTTCCAAACCCAATCACCCATCCGTTTCGACATAAACCAGCTCAGAACTTCGCCAAGTTATATCCGCCAGCCCCTGGCTACGTATCTCATGTCATTAAAAATATCTGAATATAATAGGGATATAGTGCAATCTGGCAACACTGGGAACAGCAGTGTAATCTTGATGGATATATTGGTGCCACCTAGAGGAAATATACAATTTTGACTCAAACCCTTCAAGATGGCATGTTGATTAATCCAAAAGTATAAATATACTTCTTAGTCAGTGTTGGGAAAGTCATTTTTACTCCTCAGTTTCAGTTATGATAACGTAATAAGGTAAAACACTGCGATGATACTTTATGCCATGCTAGTATCAAAAATACTAGATAAATGGTCAAATGGAACAGAGATATAAGGAATAAGGATAAGGATCAGGACATAAGAATAGAGAAATAAATGGTGAAATGGGGGCGCACGGTGGTTTACCTCACACCTCCAGGGTCCGGGGTTCGCCGGGGCCATGTGTGTGCAGAGTTTGCATGTTCTCTCCGTGCTGTGGGGGTTTCCTCCGGGTACTCCGGTTTCCTCCCCCAGTCCAAAGACATGCATGGTAGGCTGATTGGCATGACTAAAGTTTCCGTAGTGTATGAATGAGTGTGTATGTGATTGTGCCCTGCGATGGACTGGCACCCTATCCAGGGTGTACCCTGCCTTGTGCCCGATGTCCAGGTTCCACGTGACCCTGAAAAGGAGTAAGCGGTAGAAGATGGATGGACGGTGGCAAAATCTTATCACACTCCTTTGTATTTGTGTATGATTTAGAGTGAGCAGAATTCTAGATTTAACACTCCTTATGTAAAATAACTAATGAAAATTAAGCGTTATTTTTATCCTATCAGTCAAATTTTGAGCTGCAAACATAAGTGACAGCTTTAACTTCTCAATGCTGGCACATGACAATGTTATACACAGGATAATCCATGGCTAGGTGAGTGTTATATGATTTTAATGGACTCCACATCGTGCGTTAAAATCGTGTAATGCACAACTAGCTGTGGATTATTCCTTACTCATCTTGTTCAATTCTATAAAGCCTAATGTCATTGAGAACAATAATATAATAGTAAGAGGCATGCTCCTGTAGGAAAAAAGTCAACAAATTGTCCTCAAGTGTTTTATTCCTATTAGCACAGCAACTTCCCAACAATGAAATTTTTGTTATTAATTTCAGTTACTTTATAGTTACATTTAATGTTATGGGATGTCTGCAAAAAGAGTTAGAGCCTGTTATGACATGTTACAGCCACTATAAACAGTCGTTCCCTCACCAGCCACCTTTCATCTTCTTGTCATGTTGCTGAGAATCCAAAAACTCTCCTGTCCTGAAGCCTTTCCTTCAGTGGAAAACTTTGTTACAAAGCACTGGCACTTGAGACTCCTTCCATAAATTTTAAATAAACCCCTCTTTATACCAAATTTTTTTTTTTTTTTTTTTTTTTTTTTACAAAAAACACCTTACCGTACTAATGATTATCAGTTTTTGTTCATTTTGTAACATTTTTAATTCATTTGTTCTTAAGCTTAGATTACACGTAGTGTGTCATACAAGTGCTTGTGATTACTATAGAAATTCTAACATATTAGAACAAATGCATTAAAATAAACCTGTCAGAGCTACAGTGTAAATTTAATCAACACCTTCTGACGAAACAGTTTTGAGACTTCAACAGGGCTGTGGTACATGAAAGGAATAGCTTCGATCACAAAATACTGTATATTGGTCACATTGATCTCTAACTTTGGTGATGTACTGCTTTGGAAAATGTCCACTTAAACTAAGGCTCGCTCACCGCTTGAAAGGAAAGCAAAATATGAGGTGTGTCAAAAAAGAAACAAGGCGTTATTAAGAGCAATTTTTTTTTTATTAATAATGATAGATTTGCCAAATATACACCTAATATACGAGTCTGGTTATTACATGTTTTACATCTATATTACAAAAACTGTAATTGGTTTAGTCTATTAGGACAGGATTCACATGAGGAATGGCCATTCCAGTACTGATCCGCAACCTGGATTATTTCTTCCAGAGCCTCAATTTAAAACAGATCAAAAATGACTCTGCAGTCTGAACTGCAGAATTATACAGCACATGGGAAACCATTCAAATGTAGCTACTTAAACCCATTTTATTGCGCAACCCTGCTGCTTCATGGGTTGTTTTTTAAACCATTGGGCGTAATGGAGCCTGCATATTCCAGGACAGCAAAGATTAATTATACTTAACATTTTCCTCTTAACATGATACAATTTACCCTGATTTTTCTCCTTTTGGAAAATGTAAATAGCAAAAAAAAAAAAAACTCCTTTTATTTGCCACAGGTAAAAGAATGAGCTCAAAACCAGGTTACAAAATGGTTAAAGTAAGATCCTTCTATTTTGAGGCAACTGAAATGTAAGATACCTTTACAGTTAGTTCAATTAAACTAGCTCCATAGGCAAAATCCAGTCTAGCAAATCATTAAAGTGCTCTGAGCACCAGCGCAAATCTCAGTCAGGTGCAACTGTTTAAAAAGAACAATAAAATAAAATAATTATAAGTGAGAATAAGATTTCAAACAAATTAGACATGAATGGATTAGTTCACAGCAGGAAGGTTGATGTATACATCATACAGTATGTCCACTTGCTTCAGTGCATGAATGAAAAGAAATGCTGTAAATGTAATAGCAGAACCAAAATAATAATAATAATTTTTTTTAAAAATGGAATGCAAATAAAATCCTCAATTTAGCGGTATGCATGCTACAGAACAAATGCATCTAGCTCTGGCCCACGGCCTGTTTCCTTCAAGTTCTTGCATACGGATGTCTGGACTACTTTGAAGTCCTCATAACACTTATACATTCCTGAGAGTGAGACAAGAGCCAGGGAATTAAACACACGGGTAGTTTCGACTTTGCCCAAAGACATGCAATTCCAACTTTGCTTTTTTTTTTTCCTTCAGAGCTCGACTTTCCTCTTCAGGGGACAAGCAGAAAGCATGCCCTTGTTCTGCTTAAATCAACAGGAATGTTAAATCGGAGGTTCCGACGAGTCGAACGCAGCAGCAGTCGTTCATCATAAGACAAGGCCATAAGACATACTACGTAACTTGAAATGCATTCTGTTGGAAAAGAACACTTTCCAACAGAAACAATTTTACGGAGAATAACGGAGAGTAAAGCAAGAAACTTGTCAGCTTTGAGATGAGTAATAAATTTCACAGATTAAGTATGTCAGTGTATACAGTGATTACGCACCTATATGAAACTCTATAAAATCTGCAATGCCCTAGGTTTTTAAAAGGATTGTTTAAAAATAAAAAATAAAAAGCTGCAACAGAATTTGTTAATATAAATACAATGCAAAGTTAAGGACTAATAAACTAATTTAAAAAAAAAAAAAAAAAAAAAAATAGCTGTCCAATGACTCGGAGAGGAAAAAGAAAAATCTGGTCTTAATTCTGATAGTAATCGTTTTTTTTTTTCCTCTCTTGATTTCCAGTGGATTTTTTTTTCCATTTATTTTTTATAATCGAGATCACTCTGCTGGTTTTGCCTCCAGCACTCAAATTGATACCATGTCTGCACAGGAACACTTCGTTCACTCAGGAAAGTGTAGCAAAACACTCGACCAGCTGATACAGCATTAATAAAGCATGGCTTAAAGACAGCCGGAAAGGTTATGAACTGAAGTTTGCGTGTTTTTTTCCCTCGATCAAGACAGGCAGAACAGCTAATCAATATATTTGACACGTTTTAAAATGTCAATAAAGAGCCAAGCCTCCCCACCATCAGGTGAGCACATTGAATGGTTCAATCTCAGAAAATATAATACCATATTTACACGGGGGAGTTTATGTAAGCTAGTCAAAAATCGCACGTTTCAAAATCACCACAAGCAGGGTCATCTTGGCAGCGCAGGTTATAGAAATTGACAACTATGTACTTACTCAAAGTCCTTAGTCTTACCGACTACAGCCGTGAGAAGCAACAATACGCCTGTATGTAAAAACAAATGAAAAACAATACCTTGTTTAACTTGTCTTGGGAAATGCTGAAGCAAAGCAGAGAGAGGGTTAAGACGGTGACTAAAGGTGAGAGAATTTCATTTCTGCCATTGCCAGGATAAATACTATAAATGACCATCAATTTACCTGAGTAAAACACTTTTTAATATTAAAAAAAAAAAAAAGAAAAAAGAAAGAAAACCAGGCGCAGCTAGACCAACTATAAGACCAAGCTTTTCAAATGGTTACTTTGTTGTAGTCCAGGTAGTGCTGAGCCCGGACAGGGAGGGGAGAGAGGAATGAGAGTAGCTACAACTTTAAAATTTTCCTCTCTTTTGAGATGAGCAGAGCATTATGGCTGAAGTACGATGAGAAGAACCCTTTCGTTTTTCAGTCATCCAGTATCGTCTGCAGCACCTTGAGCAGGTTCCTCAGACCGTAGATATAGCCGTGGTCGGGGACCTCGCTGGGGAAGACGTGGGCAAAGTCGATCATTCGGACCTCCACCTCAGGCATCTCCTCGGTCTCCTGCTCGCCGGCGTCCAGCTGTGTGAGGCTGTGCCATGCGCTGTTGTCCTGCTTGCTTTGATGGTGGCTCTGCATGCAGCCTTTCTTGTGCAGGGAGTACATTGTGGAGAGGCTCTGCTCGATGTTGTTGTTGTACTCCAGAACACCTTCATTCTTCTGTAGGCTCCGGGTGCTGGATTTCTCCTCTGGGGCCAAGGGAAGGCCTTCGTAGACGAAGAGTAGAGAGCTGGCGTAAAAGTTCAGCTGGCTCTGGTTCTCAAACCAACGAAGGATGCTCTTGACCTTGGCGATGCTGGCAGTGATGACATCTCGGCGGAGGAGGTTGCCGTTGTAGAAGAACTTGGAAAGTCCTGTATTGAAGAGAGAGACATGATGACAATCGTGGCAGTTAGGATATGGAACAAGAAAAATAACCTGTTCACCTGAGCTTGTGTGAGAACATTAGGGTAGAGTAAAATTTTTCAGATTATTCAGCCTGACTCCATACTTCTACAGACCAGTTTGTTTGTTTTTTAACTCTGAAACACATTAAATATGGTTATACTGAAATTTGTTGGCTGGTGCTGCATGAGGTTGTGTGCTGCGCTGACATCACAGGGGGACATCATCACAGTTACAATGGTGTCTAATAGAAAAAGAAATGATCAATTTTAACCATAACTGAGAACGGGCACATTTTGCTGTTAACACCTAAAAATAAAAGAACAAGAGCTTCTTTTCTCACTCGCCATTTTTCAGCAACATTCAACATCCTATTAATGGTAATTAGAGGAAAATATAAAAGTAATGAAGAGAGCAAAGTTCCAGGATGCAATGCAGCTACATGGCACAGTTGCGCCTAATTACGCCAGACGCTAAGAATGGCTAGTTAGTGATTTATGAGCTGACAGCACGATGGCGTTGATGGTGGTATTTGCGTGAAAGTTGAAGCATTTGGAAGCTGATCTGTTTGAGCGGAGTGTTCAGATGAGAAGGTAAGAAAGCTGGGTCCAATAAAGGACTAAAGTGCTGCTTCATTGTTCTTTTTTTTTTGGGTGGAGATGAAGGGAGGGCTAAACGGCATTGTGGGCAGGGGCGGACTTACCATTAGGCAAAGGTCGGCACTTGCCTTGAGCCCTGAGCTACCAAGGGCCCCCAAAAACAGTGCATAAACTTATGGTAAAGAAAGTTTTCTTTTTACTTTTCACTAATTAATTATGTTTTTCTAAAAATCCATACGCTAAAACGCCATCAGAATGCTTAATTTATGAGTGTATCCCCCCACTTCACTGGACTATTCCACAATTTTACTTCGCATCTGCAGAAATGATTTAGGAAAAAGGGAGCCAACTCATGCAAACGTTGACGACGTCACATGTAGTGTAGAGAGAGCAAAAATGAAGTGAAGCAGCAGTGCTGAAAAAAAGACAAAGCAGGAGGAAAGCAAAAAGTTTCTATCAAGGCCTGTGAAGTGTTTAAATGAACAGATTTTGCCTTTGGCGTGAAGGCAAAGTTGCAGTTCTGCAGGCGCCGACAGCTCTAGCATTACAGCCAAAGAACAGCGAGGCTGGGACAGGCAGCAGGGTTCATTCTCTCTTTCAGCATGGTTCGTTCGTTCGTTCGTTCTGTCTGTCTGTCTGTCTGTCTGTCTGTCTGTCTGTCTGTCTGTCTGTCTGTCTGTCTGTCTGTCTGTCTGTCTGTCTGTCTGTCTGTCCGTCTGTCCGTCCGTCCGTCCGTCCAGATGAAACTGAACTCTGCAGACATGATCATATGTGAATTTAATGTTATGATGATAGTGTTCAGTGCTACTTCAAATAAATATGTTTAAATATTACCACAATTTGGGGGGGGGGGATACTTTAATAAGCTGCTGTCCTACTGTACCATACAGCGACTTATGGTTTGCTCTCGGTTAGTGGTCATAGTGAAATGGACTTATTTATTAATATAGGCCTAATATCAAGATTAATTTCATAAGATTCATATTAGAAAATAAAATGTATGATTATTATTATTATTATTATTATTATAGTAGTGGTCTGTTTTTGGGGGTAAAATGATTAGATGTGGATTCATGTTAGTGTTAAAATATAGAGTTTCAGTCCTGATTCAGGAGTTGTACAGTTTATTTTCTTTGTCCCATTGTTCTGTTTATGTTTGCCTATTTTACAAATATGACTTGATATCTGTTCAGTGCTACTTCAAATAAATGTTTAAATAGCATTTATGTTTCTGTATTGTGTTATATTTTTAAGTGGTGTTAAAAATTGGTCTAACTATCAACGAGAGCCGGTGTGTTATGACAATGCGTGTTGTGGGCCGGGTGTGGGGATCCGCTCAGGGCCAGAAAGTCCAGGGCCACTTTTTGGTCTCAGTTCACCCTTGATTACTGCTATTAATGTTGAATTACGTAGGCTGAAAATTTTAATATCAATGTTAAAACACTGAAATAAGGGCCCCATTCCTATATTTTGCCTAGGGCCCCCAAATCACTAAATCCACCCCTGTTTGTGGGTAATGTAGGAACAGCACTGAGGATCACATATTAGTTATAAAAAATTATCATGCGAGTCGCTCATGGTAGATTTGTGTCTTTAAAATAGCATGAGACTTTGCCAAACCCAACTACAAAATATCATTGTGGATAAAACTGCTGTCTATTCAACTACTGTGGATTTACAGGGTCTATTTATCATACATTAAAGTAGTGCACGGCTTAAAATCTTACCATTTTTGATGGTATCCTTCTTGAGACCCCTTCCATAATGCTGGTCATATGTGTCAAAGCAGTCCAAGCCCACGTTGTACACCTATAAAATGACACACACACCAGAACATTTGTGGATGCAAATTGTTTTAGCAGAGGACGTGATCTCCCTCTGGTGGAGGCAAAAGGATATAACACTAGTTAACCAACTTAATGAATAAGTAAGCAGAGAATATTGAATTCCGGTTAAACATCCAGGAAGGAGTCAATTTAATATTGATGCTCTGCAAATCTCAGTCTGTCAAGAGACAGGGAAAAATTTCTGGACTATCAACTCAATCAGTAGTGTAATTACCAGTAATGTCTCATTTTGCGCCGAGATAAGGCTTAACGGCTTGAAGCTTAAACAGTTTTTTCCATGATCCCTGCCAAAAAAACAAACCGCCGGAGACGAGATGAAAGCTTTCACTCACTCGAGCACAACTATGTGTTTTGCCATGACATTAAGTGACATTGATGAGCCATCATTCACACGTTTTTCCACTGTTTGGTTTTCTAAACAAGCACTGAGTTTTATATACACCGATCAGCCACAACATTAGGTGAAGTGAATAACAGTGATTATCTTGTTACAATGGCATCTGTCAAGATGTTAGAGGTGGGGCGGCTGTGACTCAGGTGGCAGAGCGGCTTGTCCACAAATAGTAGGGTTGGCGGTTTGATTCCCGGCCCACATGTCTCCTTGAGTAAGACACTGAACCCCAAGTTGCTCCCGATGGCGAGGTAGCACCTGCTGCCATTGGTGTGCGAGTGTGTGAATGAGAAACCATTTAAAGCACTTTGTAAAACCACCAAGGTTAAAAAGCTCTATACAAGTGCAGACCATTTACCACATATTAGACAGCAAGTGAACAATCAGTTCTTGAAGTTGATGTGTTGGAAGCAGGAAAAATGGGCAAGCGTAAGGATCTGAGTGACTAACAAGAGCCAGATTGTGATGGCTAGACGACTGCATCAGTGTATCTCCAAAACGACTCTGGGCAATGCTCTGCTGGGAAACCTTGGGTCCTGGCATTCATGTGGATGTTACTTTGACATGTACCACCTACCTCAACACATGGCAAAAGTATTCCCTAATGGCAGTGGCCTCTTTTAGCAGGATAATGCTCCCTGCAACACTGCAAAAAAATTGTTCAGAAATGGTTTGAGGAACATGACAGAGTTCAAGGTGTTGACTTGGCCTCCAAATTCCCCAGATCTCAATCTGATCCAGAATCCGTGGGACGTGCTGGACAAACACATCCCGATCCACGGAGGCGCCACCTCACAGCTTACAGGACTTAAAAGATCTGCTGCTAACGTCTGGTTGCCAGATACCACAACACACCTTTAGAGGTCTTGTGGAGCCCATGCCTTGACAGGTCAGAGCTGTTTTGGTCGCAAAAAGGGGACCCACGCAATATTAGGCAGGTGGTTTTAATGTTATGACTGATCGGTATATATACACTGTATAACGACTCAGATTCATTTTGCTATTATTGTGATTCTCTTCATCAGACCTAGCACAATAATAATAATAATGATAAATGTCAGGACATTCATACATCGCACTTGAACAGAGCCACTTCACTGTGTGTTGCTGTGAGAATGACAGGCCACAACCCTCATAAATAAAAAAATTGCAGCACACAAACGCAACCTGTCAGACGAGCTCTGTAGTTTCGAGTACGTGTTTCCTCTTAGGATGTTAAAAACGGCTCAGTCCCACATAACTGCGATGGCTGTTGTGTAAACCTCATGATGGGCTTTGGATAAGGACAATAGAGCCTCTAGGCGAGTCCGCTAGACTGACGAGGACTCTAGGGGAGGTCAGCAAAGCTGAAGGCTGATTAAAGAAGTCTCTCAGGCCTGCCTGAGTGATAAGTTCATCCTGTCAGATTGATAACACACACACGCATTCACACGGAATACTGATGCTCAGTCGGTTCCAAAAGCTAAAATTCCCACTGTCTTTCAGTGACGATAACCAACAGAAACGGATTTGTTTTTAAAGATATCCATCTCCCCAAAGATAGATCTGTTTACAAGAGGATGCATAATTTATTAGCCCACTGCTCAAAGCAGAGACCACAGAGAGCACAGAGTTGAGTTGGAGGACTTGAACATTTTATGCAAGACATAATGCTGAGACCGTCCACTTTATCTGCTCTGTAGGAAAGGGGTCATCAAATGGTGGACCAGGGTCACGCTGCGGATGCATGAAAGTATTTTCAGAACATCGAAACGAGCGCTGTAATACATAGTACAACAGCTTAACATATGGAAAGAACGTGCCGTAGTTTAGCGAGTCTCTGTTGCCGCCAATCGCATCTATTTTTGTAAATGATCAAACCTGAAAACCTTGAGTTTTCTTGACTTTCGTAGAATTTTCCTTATTTTATCCTCTCTGGTCTGATTAGTGAAGCGACATCATAGCTCATTAAGAAAATAATAATAATACAATGGTGAAAACAGACGTTTACGCTTCACTTCAAGTTGCCTCGTCTGTTCAGAGTCCATGGCACTAGTCCAAAGTGGTAATGAAGTGCTAGTGGAAAACAAAACAAACTCTTTGATGTCTTATTTATAGCCATGAACTAATAATTAATGCTTAAGGATTAAAAGGTAAATGTTGCCATTCAGTCATGTTAAGTCATGTTAAATGCAGCAGGAACTTAAACACAGACGTTTTAGATGAATTCCCCTGCTATAAGGAGAACTTGTTAGTATATAAATATCTGAACCTTAATATCACCTTGACTTTGTATTTCACCAGTTAAGTAAATACTCCTTTATCTTCTGAAAATTTATTTCAAAAACATCTTTTATAAACAAGGAAATATGGAAAATTAAATCCGTTTCTACACGACAGCCAAACAGCCTCATTAGGAAAACAAAGGACAATGTTTGAATGTTTGAATACTGACAGTTTGAGTGCATTAGAAATGCACCCAATAGTCTAACACTGACATCCTCACAGTAACCAAACTGACTCCCGGAAAGCTTCTGCTATGACATTTTGTTATGCAAAATATCACAGACACGGTGATAAACTTTAAGACGAGTTGTGTACTGTGTTCATGTGCTAATTACATAGGCTCAGTCAACAACACACATGTTCACGGCGCAAAATAAAGTCAGCGGCTTGAATAAGAAAACCTAATGCTGATCAAAATCCCGCTTTTCCGACCAGTATCCATACTTGGTACAAGATCAGTGCATCTCTACCATCAACAATAAACTGCTGGTTTTAAAGTGCTATTTTAATCCACCTGTGCTTTTGTAATTCAGGACACTAGAGCAGCTGGCACAGGTGCATACAAATACAGCTGTCTGCTTCTATATTAGTCTTTCAGAGCGGTGTAGGAATCAAGCCCATCGGGTTCTTGATGATGGTGAGTCGTACCAGTATGGACTGCCACAGTACTTGATTTGCATCAATTATCCTGTTTTTCCATTTCCACAGAGCATAGCTGTCCAGTTTAGAAAACTGCACAGCCTTCCTGCTAGTCTGTGATGTGGTTTTGCTCGATGCTTGCACACCCCCTGGCCTTTTTGTTAAAAAAAAAAATAAATAGTAATAATAATAATAATAATAATAATAATAATAATTACTCACTTGGTGAGCAGAAATCATTGAAATCTATGAATACAATGGAAATAAGTCTTTATGGATTAGCAGCTGATAAAATCATACTGCTACTTTTACTTATTATGAAAACACTCGCACAGTGTAAAAGGCTGGAAGCATTTTCAAATAATTACGAGATTTTCTTGTTACAGTGATGTTATCATTTATATTAAAATCATCTGATCACTGTGGGAAAATACCTGACTCCACCCATGACTTAATTTTTGAATGGATTTAATGAATAAAGGTGTATTTGAGTAGGATTACTCTGGGACTGGAAATGAGAAAGCATCTCGAGTGTACGGTCTATTTTCATATAAAACAGGAAGGAGCCAGTGAGTGCTTACCCTCATCCCGAGCACCAGGAAACCAATCTCCTCCATCAGTGGGTACTTCCTGATCTGTTGCTCACGCTTTTCCTGTGAGGCAAAGGGGTCGTAGCTACGCTGGCCGATCTTCACGTCCATGATGCAGGGCTTCTGGAAGCGCCGTGTGACGTCCTCCAGCTTCAGGTACAGCTCTGTACATGAAGAGTATCATCATAACCATTAGCAACATGATCATAGTGCAAACTTTGACTCTTATTCCCACATGATGTTCTCTCTTTTTGAAATGGTAACTGCATTCTGTGTGTCAGATTCTGCTGGGCAGTTGTAGTTGTTCTAAATACGCCGGTCACTCAGTTTTCTGGCATTCACGGCGACCATTAGACTAGGGTTATAGCCAACACATAACTATGTATATGTACACATATGGCTGCTACACAAACAGAATTGTTTCCTGCAAAATGGTGGCAAGTTTACTCAGAATCTTGGCATATTTGTCCCTAGGGAGCAGCATGAACATAAAATTTTTTTAAAAAAATAAAACATCGACAAGACGCATTAGTTAATCTTTAAACCTTGTCATCATTGTCATGGTTATCATAAACCACTTTACTATGAACATCTGTACACCTGCTTATTCATGTGACTCTGACCATGACATGGTTGCTAGTACCAGATGGGCTGTTTTCAGAAAGTGCTGATCTCCTGGGATTTACACACATAACAGGCTCTTTAATTTACACGAAATAAATAAATAAAAAAAATTTAAAACAGAGCAGCTGTTCTGTGGGCGTAAACACCTTGTTGATGAGTCGACAGTAAGGTTACGGTAACTCAAATAACCACTCTTTACAAACGAGGTGAGCAGAAAAGCATCTCAAAATACACAACATGTCGAGCGTTGAAGCAGATGGGCTACAACAACAGAAGACCACGTCAGATTCCACTCTTGTGGACAGGAATTTGAGACTACGTTCTACTGGATCACTAAGTTTGGACAGGTGAAGATTGGAAAAACTTCTTGTTGCTAATAAAGTGGTCGGTGAGGAAGAAGAAAAAAAAAAGTCTTTATTACTGACATGAAGGAGACCATAAAACGAATCAAACTTTTGTCCAAATCGAAAGAAATAATAGCTCAATAAAATATTGTCGCAGAAATAATTGCAATAAACAATATTGTCATTTTAAGACCATTTAATGCCACTGATATAATGAGAATATAAATAGCATAATGATGCAAGTACACCCTTTCAAAGAGCGACACACTTTTAATTCTTAAGAATATTCAGGAATCGGAAATGTCAAAAAATAGTTTGTCTTCTGACAAAAATATCCTTTAATTTTAGTCAATATTGCATCACGTCAGATTTTTTGATTTGTCAATTTTACTCTGACTAAAATGGCATCGAAAATCAGTGAATGGCATTGTCGTTGACAAGAAAATAGAAAAATTAATCCGAAAATTCACACATTTCATAAATTCACTTAAACTTGAATCAACAAAAACATGTGAAAACTGCCCTTGTGTCAGCTCACGCAGCTTAAGCGGCTCAATCCCCGACATGACTGGATTATTTGAAACACTACAACTATTCTTTCTAGATTTTTCCTCTTCAACAAAACATTCTTCGTGCATCATATAATATCTTGCGTGTCATTTCTTCAACACTACGTTTTAATTTTTTTTTTAAATAATAATAAATATTTTTTTTTTAAAAATCGGTGCTCGTGCTTGCGACGCATCTTACATTCGAATGTACAGTTTTTGCATTCAAAATGCGCACTTTCATCTTAAATTCAATGAAGATTCGATTTTTTATTCGACAGCCCTAGTGCTGAGGACAGACACAGTGCGAACGGCTAAAATGTTGGTGACGTTCGTTCTTATGTAAACAAACACGCACGTGAACACAATGGGAATACCGAGGTCAGCAAAAAACGATCAAGGTCACGTCCGTATATCGTACGATAAGTCGATAATGTAATTAGCGTGACAGGCTGAAAATAAAACATATGATCGTCTACACACTGAAAGAAAATATTAAATGGTGATACACAGCATATTTACCCCGTACTTTGATTACTGAATAACCTGTACAAATTTTAACGGACAAAATATTCCCATAACAAGGGATCAAAAAACATGATTGCCACAGCTGAACTGTAGATGTTGACATCTCTGTATCTACGAGAGGTTTGCCGAATTCAACATTCACATAAAACGTGCATGTTTTATAAAATAAACACTGAAATATGATCTAAACCAGGGCAGACGTACACTACGGGTCAAAAGTTTACACACACGTTCTTTATTTTCCCCCCCTCCCACATTTTAGAATAATAATAAAGTTATGAAAACTCAATAACACAATCAATAACACAAATGGAACTATGGGAATTATGTTGTAATTAAAAAAATACAAAATAAATCAAAATAATTTAGTATTTTACATATTCAACGTAGACGCCCTTTTTGCCTAGAATTTCCAGAAAAAATATTCTTGGCATTTTCTCGACCGATTTCTTGAGGAATTTCCCTGAGATGCTTTTTAAACAGTATTAAAGGAGTTCCCACCGACACTGGACTCTTATTGGCTGCTTTTCAGAATATTTCACGCCAAGTCATCCATTTAAAAAAAAATATTTTTTTGTAAATAAAATGTTAGTTTTCTAATGAAAGAAATGAATATGTCGGCACGATTATATTTGTGTCTACAACACCGATTTTAAACATTTAAAATCATACACTTTCAGATCAAAAGGTTTTTAAGACCATGAGAAACATTTCAGTCGAGTGTCTCCAGACTTTTGACCGTAGTGTATAAGGTCTGAGACACACATTGAGTTGTGCTTCCTCTAACGTTTCTATTATCTTTGAGTTACATGTATGCGTAGCGTTCATTTCTGAGGAAACGTTTGATGCCTGTTGCAGCCATCATGTGTACATGTGGTTCTGATGTAAGAACTGGTGCTGGTCACCTGTGGGGCTGTCTGGAGAAGACCAAGTGCTGTAATACTTGGGAAGATGCTGCTGCAGATCGAGTAGGCAGGGGTCACAGCAATCCTTGGCATAAACCTGCACAAAACACAAGATTGGACCAGGTAAACTAAAGACCAGTCATAAGGAGGAAATATGAAATGTGCTGTGGTGTGGGTGGATCCTTGTCAGTATTGTTCGTTACATAACTGAACCACAGTGGGAAAAGATGAAATCTTGATTGAAAACACTCGCTGTATTAGAGCATGCTGAAAAGATGAAATACGAGTACTGGCTAGCAGCATCCGTCATTATGAGGATGCGCTTCGGAGTTGGACAGCTTAACATTTTACGCCCAAAAAGCAATTGTGGACTGAGAGACCAGCTGGTCTTTCCTCAAAAGTCTATCTTCAGGATTCAGTAAGCAATGGTAGGCCTCTGGAGGCGTCATTATTATCTTCATGCTTATGAGCATCAGAGACAGACATGATTATAAACAGAGACAAGTTCTTATAAACAGTTTTGTTTTGTTTTATATGAGACAGACTGCCAAGAACATCTCCAAACATGAGTTTAATATGAATATACTGCTGTAGGAACCTGTCATGGAAATGAGCAGCAATTTATATTAGAAAATAAATAAACACGTGCAGGTAATATGTTGAGTTTACTGCATACTTTTATTTTAACACGATATATATATATATATATATATATATATATATATATATATATATATATATATATATATATATATATATATATATATATATATATATTCCGATAACAGTATGGAGGCCCCATCATCTCTTCATGTAACAAGGAATAAGCTAGAGGAGACACTTTTCAAAAGCTCTTGGTCCAGGCCTCCATGCAGAACACTTCCAGGCCTTTTATACTTGTGCATGTGATTTTCCGCTTCAATTCAGACCACAGGTTTTTCAATAAGGTTCAAATCTGGAAACTGAGATGGCCAGTTTGAAATGGTCTAGCAGAGGCAACTAGGTTTTGGCTAAAATATCCTGGCAGAATCCATGACGCCATCAATGCCAGCAAAAACAGGCCAAGGCTACAGCATCAGTGATTCACTGCAACATTTTACTTTGGGTATCTGGAAGTTCTCATTGCGCACAGGACACCATTTTTTTCAGCTGTACTTCCATTGACTATTTTTTTTTTTTAAGTCAGTGCTTGGCGCTACAGTTTGTGAGATGCTCTCAGGAGTGGCTTTTTTTTCCATGCAACACTTCCAAACAGCTTGTTGGTATGAAGATAGGGATCTAACAAGTTCAAGATTTTGAAATCCTAAAATCAACTAAAGTGTGTGAATGTGTTCCGCTTTGTCTTTTCCACCACCTTCTTCACACTGAGTTTGGAGTCAGTATGCTCCTGTGTGCAATTTCTGGCAAATTTTCAACTGTCCTAGTTGTTTGTGTGCATTATTTCCAAATGTAAACATATATAGAATACAAATTGAATGAACTATACAAAACTGCCCACATTTAGATAGAAGTGACTTGCTAGCTAAAATAAATGAATTAAGAGATCAAGGTTTTAATTTGTCCGATAACTCCTCAGCGATTTTCACCTAGCCACGAATAGTTCTATCCCTTGCACCGTTGAGCTTGGATGTTCCACCGTTGGATGGTTCCACCAAAAGCTTTAACGCAGTCTTTTTTGACAGCGGTACCTGCTGCCAATAAAGTCCTTTTTTGATGTGTCTTCAGCTGGAGTGTGGAGTCATCCAATAGCAGGAAGAGCAAGGGGTCTTTGGGTATCTCTAAGTGTAAAATGTCAGAGAGAGCAATGCATACAAAAGGTCCTGAATGAGAGCATTATAGGGCATTCCCAAAACATGTGCATATACAGTAAGAGCCTACTGTAGATTTATTGCAAAGATGACAAACATTTTTTTCTTATGTATAACTTTCTATCTCCACTACCTGACTTGTGCAGATCACATAAAAGTTATTTTGCTTTCCGCACGGAGATGGATGGCAAAAGGGTATATGTGCAACCTTGCATTTGGTGACTAAAGGCAATTACAAAACACAATAATTTTTAAAGCCGATGTCATGTATTGGAGGCTAGGACAGATGCAATTGCAGGTAAGAGCTTTAATGAACAGTATAATATCCCAGAGAGCAAGGCAAAAGACATAAACAAAGATAGGCAGTGGTCAGACAAACAGGCTAGAGCAGGTAAGGCAGGAATCAAGGTAAAAGGCAAAGCAGAAACAAAACCAGAATAGATAAAACAATGGAACAGCTTAGAAATAAACAAAGACTATAGCAACTGAACACATTACTTCGTGAAGACCTTGTGAATGAGCAGTCTCTTACGTAGTGTTTTGTGATAGTCAGTGTGATTGGGAACAGGGGTGTGTGATTAGTCATCAGGAGAAGGTGACGCGTCTATGACACATGCGTGCGTGTTCCATTAGGAGCTGTCGTCGGCCATGTTTGTAGTTCGTGGTGCATTCTGGGAAATTGAGTTGCTGGTTTGCCGTGACACATCAGTCGACAATATGTTTGTATTTATTTGACATTTTATTTAGGGGTGTCAACTGTGCCCCAAATTCTGAGGGAAAGTACTACTACCAAATATATACTGATAGTTACAGGAAACATAAGTGGTTTCTCTTCATCTTTTTTTTAATGAAATTCTGAATCATTGTGTCCAGTCTTTGTTAGTCATTTTTGCCAATTCTTTTGAAGAGTGCTAATAATACACATCAAATAGAAATGTAGGCCTAATTATGAAAGATAACGGAGCAGGACGAAAGTGTACCTTTAAACACTACTTACCTTGCAATAGAACTGCATCTCTCTGGGTCCTCTGGGAGGAGGCTGAAGCTGCTTTAGTACCGTACCATCGGGATGCTGCAGTATACCTAGAGTTAAATCCAACCACAGATGTAACCAACCACAAACATGCTTTTTTTTTTCTTTTTTAACTTACAAGTGGATTGCCATTCTCACAATACACAGCAAGTCAACATATTTCCATTTTATTACAAAGACGTGGCATATTGACTACTGGTTACACCAAATACATAGCTGTTACTGTTACGGTCACTACTGCTGAGACTGGTTCACTCTTGCAACATTTCCACATACTGAGAATGAATATGTCTCCCAATCAACCTGATTTAAGAGGGTTTTTTCCCCCCCAGATAAAGTGAATGAATTTAGACTGAGAAGCTGGCGCAGTGTGTAGCGTCGCCACCTCACAGCTCCAGATTCGATCCTGAACTCATGTCTGTCTGGGTTTTTTCTCGGGTTCTCCGGTTTCCTCACACCTCCCAAAAGCATGCTGGGAGGTGTACTGGCTGTGTTAAATTGTTCCTTGATGTGTATGAGTGTGTGAAAATGTGTGGATGGTGTCCTGTTCAGGGAGTGTCCCTGCCTCACGCCCAGCGTTGCCAGAATAATGTCCATGACCCTGACCAGAATAAAGAGCTTACTGAAGAGGGATGAACAAATGAAATAATGAATTAACTTACTCTGTGCTAAACAACTGTCATTTAAAAAGGGGCAATAGTTATATATATATATATATATAAAAAAAAAAAAAAAAAAAGATTCCTTAAATGTACAAATAACCTGGAGATTAAGATTACAATAATAACAACAGATTAAGTCGTGGCCTTAGCAAAAGTCACTGAGAAAACCTGTTGGGAAAATGGGCTTCTAGTCCAGAACGCTTCTATGTGTATGGATGCGTATCCTTGTAGATTGTAGATCCTGGGGGCGGAGTTTCATGAACATTCATTCAAACATCAAACCCATCTAAGACCTAATCTTGAAAAAATAAGCAAACTAGGCATGTTGTTTTACTGGACTGCCATCGGCTGCATAGCATTTGTCACAAAAGTGTCAGCAGATGCGTGTGTATAAAGCCACTTTTCCACTGCACGGTACGCCTCAACTCGACTCGGCTCGCTTTACTTTTCTAGGCTTGCTTTTCCACTGCAGTTTAGTGCTATCTTCTACTCACGTTCACGCAGGAATAATGTTGTCTCATCGAAGCCCTGTACAAATACACGGTCACGCCCGTATTCCAAACACCTTTCCTGTTCACTGAACATGGAGGCTATTAAGGACGTAAAATAATGCCGCTCTAGAACCTACGTAGTGCTCGATTAGTTAGATTCTACCTAGATTAGATTCTGACTAAGTTAGATTCAGCCACGACAGGAGTGACTTCGATAAACGCCTGTTTGGAACTCGGTAACAAGCGAGATGTAAAAATCTAAGACAGAAACTTTTATTGTAATTTTATTTGTAATGAGATAAACAATACATAATTTTCAACTAATAGAACATTACTGTACACAAAGTATGTATTAAATGACATTTATTCAGGTACAATACAGAACCACTCGTTAAGGAGAATTCCCTACTCCCTCAGCGTGTGACTCACATTTAGTACCGGCTCGGCTCGCTCAGACCCTCGACCGAGGTGGTACTAAAAAAAAAAAACAAAAAAAAAAACAAACAGGTACTATACGCAGTGGAAAGACTGCAACAAGCGAGCATTGCAGTGGAAAAGCACCATATCACAGTATGTTCCTGGTACTGCCCAGTAGCTATATTTCCATCCACATATTTTTATGCAAACTGATATCTGATTATCGCAGCTGATATTCGCCCAGCGAGACTCTTTCATCTCAGTTAACACACTTGAGTGCAATCTGAAAGTGCGTACTTATTATTACAGCAAACTGTACAGTCACGTCATTGACAGAAACGTGACGGCACACCACTCACTGATATGTTAAAGTCCCAGTGAAGTGCCTTGAAACTAGTGATGTGTCCTTCATAATATAAAGAGTTGTCTCAGAGACTGATTTATTCATTTTTGACCATGCATGCGCTGCAACCTCCCCATAGATTCTGTACAGGAAACAGAAATGATTAGTTCATGTCTTGAGTCTTCAGGTTCGAGTCATCTGCTCTTCCTGTGACCGCCCCATAGACAATGCACCATGCACTACCGAAAACGGGATGAACGAACGACTCCAACCAGAACACTCGAGACGTGTTAATTAATCAATCATTTCTGTTTCTCATAATTCAGCCTTGGCTGCATTAGCCTGTAGTTTATTTTATAGTTTATTAAGTATTAAATGTGTCAGGGAATTTAACATGTAAACATTTGAATCATATTCTGCTGAAATGAACGAAATGACTCGAAAAAAAGAATCGTTCATTTTGCTGAACAAGATTCCAAAATCCAAGTCAGTAAAATGATCCGAACTTCCCATCACTACTTGACGAAATTTACGCTGAAACAGGAAGTCAAGGTGGGACACACAGAGTGGCTCCTCCCATCTTTTTAAACAACCAATAGAGTTCAGCTTACCTCACGGCCTAGATGAGCGTTAGTAGTACCATGGATGATTTTATAACGTCGGTGGGGCGGGACACTTCAGATTCTCAAGAGCGTTTGATTGGACAGAAACTCTGATGAGGAGCTGAAGTGCAGAATGATGTCATCAAAATTGCTGATCCGTATTATCGGTGCGTCTTATATCTAAATGCGAATTTTGTCATTGTTTTGGAGCGCACTAGCTTATAGAAAACATTAAGGCAGACATATTCATACGAAACGCTACAAAGTGTCTATTTGATTTCTTTAGGACCTGGGCTTATTGCATGCTCGGTATGGCGATAATATTCGATATATGCGATATTGTGCAGCCCTGTGCATGTCTAATGGGAATTAAACCTGTTGTTGATCAGAACTTATTCCTACTGCGTAGACACTTCAGCCAGCGTCTTTAGAGAGTAACTTACTGTGTGGGTGGCGCACTGACGCTTTAACTTGGATACAAAAGAAACAGGTTAATCAGTAAACTGACCTACTTTGTCCACGCCGTACTTGTGGCCCGCGACCTGGTGCGAAAGCGGCACGCAGCCGAGTGGTCCTGCGCGCGGCCCCGCGTGCTGCTGCGCGCTCCTTTCCTTCGCCCTCGGGCCATTGAGGCACGTGTCCGGGCTCACGGCGGCGTGCCCGAGCTCCAGCCTCCCCAGCGTTACCGACGAGTCCATTATCCGACGCAAATGACGCTTTGTCGGGGCAAAAACAAAAAAAAACCCAAACGCACCACAGTCCGCTACATGACGACACACGTATCGCTTTTCAGTTTTCCAGCACGAGGCGAATCCAAAACAGCCGTCGCTGTCGCGGTCGCGGTCCAGCTGCATGAAGCGGATGCCATCACTCACGTCTTTATATATCCGCGTGGAAGAGTGGCAGTGCGTGCCCGAGGCGCTGGGATTGTGTCACATCGTAGACCGCAAGCGAAGATAGAGCCGGGCCACATCCCACTTCCTCACTTCAGAGATGTTTACACAGCGCGGCTCCTCTAATTACTCCGAAATACCGGGGAAGGGAACAACACCGCGCCCCACCCGGGAGAAAAAAAGACAAGCCATACAATTTAAACGCGGAGTCGTATCAAAAACACTATTATTGCTCATTCTCATACACATCAACGCTCGCTCTTCTCTCTCTGCCTCCCCATCCCAGAAGACACGACACGCGCGTGATATCACGCGTGACGTAGAGTCGCCACAAAGGTCACAACGTACATCCGAGTGGAATATCGCCTATAAAATATATATATATATACGTGTGTGTGTATAAATAAATATATATACACATATAATTTATATACCCAGGTTTATTTACATATATTTTTCCACATACATTATCAAGTATATCTTATTCCAGACACGCTGTAAATAAATAAAAGCCTGCTGTGTAACATTTTAGAATTACTTCCGGGTAACGATCTCATTTATCGTGTTAAAAGTCATGTAGGTTTTTTTTTTTTTTTTTACCAGACTGAAATATCATTTATTTAATCATGCTCGTTTCTAGATGTGTGTGTGTGTGTGTGTGAGAGAGAGAGAGATATATATATATATATATATATATTGGGGTTGGGAAGGGGTTTCTACGTCATCCCTGTTGCACCATTACAAAAGTATGGAACTTTTTTTTTTCCAGGAACATGACTCAGGGCAAATTGCGTCACCTGTGTTGAAACAGTTTCAGGTTTCTCTCATTTGTAATTTATTATTGTCTTATGACACTGTTTGAACAAGTGGGTCAAGCAACCCAGTTAACTTGGATTAATGTGTGGGGGGGGGGTCCACTAGACATAACGTGTCACCAACAAAAGGCAAAAAAAATGACCAGTAGAGACCTACAGGGACCATTACAGTTTCCATTAAAACCAATACAATTCCCATTATAACCATTACAGATTCTATGAGGGTTTCTATTGTTTTGTTTTTGTTTGTTTTTTCAACAGGGACCTCCAGTAATCCATGTCTGCTATCATGTTTTTCATTGCATACCATGTGTTACTCATATTTCAATAGATATACAACACTATATCATGGCTATATATAGCTTCGAACATACACACAACCACACAACATGACAAGGACCTGACATTTATTATGACAGAACACAACTATTTATTTAACAACATACTGCAATTTACACACACTAATCCAAACAGCTTTTCTGGTATATGCAGAAAATGTGACATTACAATATGTACTTACACTGTTTCGTATTATATATTAGTATATTATATTAGTGGTGGCAATGGTGTCTCAGTGGTTAAAGGCTCTGGGTTACTGATCAGAAGGTCAGGAGTTCAAGCCCCAGCACTGCCAATCTACCACTGTTGGGCCCTTGGGCAAGACTCTTAACCCTCAATTGCTCAGTTGTATAAATGAGATCAATATAAGTCGCTCTGGATAAGGGTGTCTGCAATAAATGTAAATATTACTGTATTATTCCACTCATTATTTTTTTTATTTTTTTTAATTCAATAACTACTTTACATATGTCTACAGGGAGTTTGGCCTCATCACCTAGACTTCAATACAGTAGCTCCTTATAGCAGCTAGTTAAAATAAAGTTAGCTATACTAATGGACGAATGACACCTATTAAACACCTCAACATGTCTTTTACAGTCCTTTAACCCATCATGGGGGTGAACTAAAGTGAACCGAACTAATGGATGAACTAGAGAGAGAGAGAGAGAGAGAGGTCGACTGTAAGGCCCGCCTACCGAGAAATCTGATAGGTTAGTTAGCACAAAGACAGACCAATCAGGACGCTCGCTGTGTCACTCTCTTCTGTCACTCACTCTCTCGGATTCTCCGGAACCTTCTACCATTAGAAATGACCATTGAACTCTCTATCTCTCTCTCTCAACATAGATAACTAAATAAATAAAAAATACTTTTCCGGGATATTGTATATAATTTGCGGGCGTCAGGAAGCCACTGTTATTAAAATGAGAGACTCCCAGAACTTCTGGGAGAGGTGGGATGTCTGCTGTATGGCCAAAAGTACCGTATGTGGACACATGAACACAAGCTCTTCCATTCCAACACAGGCACATCATGTCTTTATGGAGCTTGCTTTGTGCATTGTTATGCAGGAACATGTCTGGGCTGTTTAGACCCAGTGAAGTGAAATCCTAAAGCTACCGTTTACAAAAACATTCTATAGCTATTGTGTGCTTCAAACTTTGTGGCAAAAGTTTGGGTTAGAATCACATATGGATGTGTTGGTCAGGTTTCATATAGTGTATATACATAACTTTACACTAACTATTAACTTTACATAGCTTTACACTAACTGTTACTTTTCTGAGAATAACATGGTTGAAATTCATACTGGAAACATATTAGACAGATTTAAATAAATATGTAATTCATACACAAGAGGAACAAACTAGCCAAGAAACTTAAAAGAGAAAACTTTTATTGTTATTTACACATAACTCTAGTTTGACTAGCTTTCTGTATTAATAGTGTACAACTGACAGATACTTAATTTGTTGTTGCTTCAATTCACTATTCTTTCATTCACTAAAATCTCATTAAGGACACTCACATTCAGGCATGCTTTTACATACAAGTACATACTGTACATCCGCAATATAATCTGACTCAACACAAAATCTAAAAGGAAATGACTTTTAAAAGAAGGAGGGAGTTGATACAATCATAGATGTGGCAATACAATTTATGATCACTGCAAGGAGTTTTATCCAAAGGAAGTGACCTACTAGTACTAGTTAAGAATAAAAAGAAAGTAAGAATATCGATGTCATTAGGTTATCTTGACTCGAATTTGAGTCTAACAAACAAACATCCAACTCAAGATCATGGTATTCTGTAATATCTACTAACAATTCTTAAATGTTTTTTTTTTTCTTCAAAAGATGGCCATACATGTCATACTGTATACAGGATTTCAAAAGCTTTAATATGCTCCAAAAAAAAATTGACCAAAAAAGCAATGGAGTACTTGTATCTATAGTTTGAGGTCACAAGTTCTCATTTTCTTTTTTTCAGGACTGTAATTTGTTGCACTCATCTTCAGTCAAACCTGTCATATTATTTGCACTTTATATAGTGCTGTTTATGGAGCCTACACAGTGTTTTGACCCATGTAGTGTGTGGCACCATGGTCATGCAGGCATTATATTTTAAGCCACTATAGACAAATTACCTCAAATGTGCAAGTAACTGAGGAAGCGACTGCAATGGAAAATATCTCTTATCAGTTAATGATGATTGCAGGTTATTATCTGGTTTACAAACAGTCCAAAGTAGAGAACAACAAAATGCTATGTGACTTCCTGTGGGAAGACATGTACAGACATGGTGACTTTGTTTTTTATATATATTTCCTTGACATTCCATGTGAGTAAGAGAAGATGAACAAAATATTTGGGAGGCTAAGTATTACACACATCTAGATGTTAATTCAGATAGTGCAGTGTTTTGGGTATCATCATACTTAATTAGTGGTAAACTATGATACTACTTAAGGTACAAACATATTAAATTCCCCTTGATTATGCACTCATATGAAGATATTATTTATCTTGAGTAAAAGATTGTGGATTCAGAGTCTATTTTGGGAACACTGGGTATGAGGAGGAAATACACCCTGGATGGAAAGCCAGTCTATCGCAAAGCACAACCATATTCACATCTAGGTGTAATTTATTCACTTCCAAGGATGTTTTTAGTGAACATGTGAAACTCCACACGGACAGAAACCCGAGCTAAGGATCGAAGCAGGGTATTCTGGAGCTGTGAGACAGGAACACTAGTTTACGTAACGTGTGAATTAAATGGAAATCTTGTGCAACATTACTGCTTTAAAACACATCTAGTTCAAGTGACGTTTATTCGATCAGTCATCAGAGGCTTGTGGAATCAAGTCAGTAGGACTGTAGACATGTTGATCTGATGTGATTCATGTTTAGAAATGTTAAAAGGAACAATAGAATTGGGGACCACCTGAAAGATTCACTCAGGTCCAGCCGCTTTCCATCGTCAAGGTGATATACTGTACAGTATAAAAAGTTACGAGAAGCATAAACAGAGACACGTCATTTTAAAACAAATTTTAATGAAAAAAAAAAAATCAAGTATAGTTGCATTGAAACTATACAATAAAAATATTTAAAGAAAATGGACTTGATTGAATGAGAAAAACAGGTTCTTAATTTCCCTCTCTTGGGGTAACTGCAGCTGTACAGTGCCATGCCAATCTTAAATATGATATAGAATATGATAGAGAAAATGCAAAGTGCCCAACACCACCTGAAGGGGGGGGTTTGTTAATGGGGGATGGGTGGGAGCAACTGCACAAAGTGTATAACCGCTTCATTATTGTTTTGTGCAAAGAAAACGCTCCCGTCTGAAATACTAGTTCAGCTATTCTTACTGTTCATTGCAGATGATCAATGTTATCAATACGATGTGTTTAATAATATAACCTCAGTACTTTTTTTTTTTAGATACTAGAATTGACAGTGATCTGTGACTTAAAAAATGTCCATTAAGTCTTCACATTGCATACTTTTGGGTCCATTCTCTTGCTAGTCTGTTGTATCTGTAAAACAACAACAACAACAAACAAACAAACAAACAAACAAACCACAAGAAAAGATAAAAAAAAATTGTGTCAATCACAAACACACACACACACACGCATATATATGCCTGTTATGACTTGCTAGGTAACAGGTTAGTACACTCTTAGGGAGGGAAATAGTTCAATTTAGCAACTTAAAAGGCTCTAGGGGGAACGCTTAAAGGTTTTAGGTGGAGCTCTGTAAGTAACAGAGGGTTTTACTACCATTAAAGTCTACAAGTTGAATCTCTTTAGAAAGCTAAAATCATTAATAATCCATTTTTTTCTATAAGAGTGTAGAATTACACTCACTGAGCATTTTATTAGGAACACCATACTAATACTGGGTAGGACCTTCGTTTGCTCTCAAACAGCCTCAATGTTGTCCATGTTGATGTGATTGCGTCACACAATTCCTGCAGATTTTTCAGGTGCACCTTCATGGTGTTGATCTCCCATTCTACCACATCTCAAAAGTATTCTGTTGGATTCAGATCCGGTGACTGGGAAGGCCACTGAAGAACAGTGAACAGTGTTCATGAAACCAGTTTGAGATGATTATTTGCTTTGTGAAATGCTGCATTCTCATGCTGGAAGTAGCCATTAGAAGATGTGGAAATTGTGGCCATGAAGGGATGCACATGGTCGGCAACGTTAAAATATGTTGTGGCTTTCAAGTGATGGTAGATTGATTTTAAGAGACCCAAAGTGTGCCAAGAAAACATTCCCCACACCATTACACCACCTCCACCAGCCTGGACTGTTGACACAAGGCAGGTTGGGTCCATGGATTCATGCTGTTTCGTGTGCATCAAATTCTGTCCCAACCGATCTGTGTTCCTCAGCAGAAATCAAGATTCATCAGACCAAGCTACATTTTTCCAGTCTTCAACAGTCCAGTGTTGGTGAGCCTGTGCCCACTGCAGCCTCAGCTTTCTGTTCTTGGCTGACAGAACTGTAGCCTGACATGGCCTTCTGCTGTTGTAGCTCATCCACCTCAAGGTTGACGTGTCGTGCATTCTGAGATGTTTTTCTGCTCACCACAATTGAACAGAGTGAGTGGTTATCTGAGTTACTGTAGCCTTTCTGTCAGCTCGAACCAGTCTGGCCATTCTCCGTTGACCTCTCTCAAACCAGCCCGTCTAGCATCAACAATCATGCCATGGTCAAAATCACGGAGATCACATTTTTCCCCTTTTCCCCCATTACCCGAAGCTGCTGGCCCGTATCTGCATGATATTATGCGCTGATCTGCTGCCACATGATTGGATGATCTGATAATTGCATGAATGAGTAGGTGTACAGGTGTTCCTAATAAAGTGCTCAGTGAGTGTATATTCAAAATGATATAATGAGCGTATGGAGGATAATAATAAGAGCATAATCATATACATATATATATAAATAAAAGAACAGAAATCAGGTGTATCACATGCCATAGTAATGCACTTACTTTTCTTTGTCTGATTTGTAGATGTGTGCTATGTCTGGAACTAAAGGGTCATCAGGGTTTGGGTCACAGAGCAAGGAGCATATGGACAACAGAACTGTACAAAAAGAAAACAAAGCAGTGTACATCATTTATGAAATATTGAGCTTTGAAACAATATATGAACGTATATAAGGAATACACAGACAAGGGGTGTGCTGTTAAAGGAAAATAAATCAACCACAGGGTGGTGGCCAAATGCACAGCAGAGACACTTATACCACCCGGAAGTTGATTCTTCTCCAATAACAGCATGTCCAAAACTGTTTTATTCCTCTTATACCACAGCAATATGCCAACTATTAACTATTTTAAATTTATTCATGAATGACTTAGTGCTTTTTATCCATTTAGAGTTACATTTACCATTCTAAAACGGCCGTGAGACAAGTTAGTTCCTGTTACATAACCTACGTTATAGCAACTATACACAACTGCTCCCTTACCAACCTCTCTTTTATGCCGTTCTTCAAAATACAAAACAACCTCCTCCGTCTTGAAGACTTCCTGTTTTAGAAAACTCACTGGCTGCGTCCGAAATTGCGTACTTACCTACTATATAGTAGGCGAAAAGCAGTATGCCAGAGAGGTAGTATGTCCGAATTGTAAGTATGCGAGAAAGACCTGAATGGCGTATTGCTACCGGCGAGATTTTGCAGTGTGCAACCGATGCACACTGCGTGAGTCAAACAATCCCACAATGCAACGTCGAAGGTCACATGACAACGCTAACGTGGCAGATGTAGTATGTCCGGGATGGTAGTCATAATACACGCATGTACTGATTAGTACGTACCGTCATAGTATGCGATTTCGGACACAGCAACTGACTGTTACAAAGCGCCGACACTGGAGACTCCTTCCGTAAATGTTATACAGACATCGCTTTACACAAATCCTCATCATATCAGTGATTAGATGTTTGTTATATAACAACATGTTTGTTTGTTTTTTAAACTGTGTACGTGCTGTTACTATAGAAATGATAACGTACCGGGACAAGCACTTTAAAATAAACATCAATATATAAAATCAACATCTTCTGACCAATCACATTCAAGATTTCAACAGCGCTGTGGTATAATTGTAATATACTCGTGTGTGGCATTACTTGGAACGAAATGTCTGTACCTTTTGAAACTGTTAGTGCCGGGGACCACTGTGACCTCAAGATGTCCAAGCAAATACTTCCATTACTGTTTATGTTTGGGTGATAAATTTTTGTTGTAAATGCTACCTGTTAAAAGCACACAAAAAAAAGTTTGTTAAATCAAATCGTCATCGAATGACGTGGCGGCAGACAGGGTTATTCTTAATTACCTTTGGAGGCTTGAAGGGATAGTCTGTGGGAAAGTGGATCGTAAGGAAGAAGACCCCTCCTTGGTATGGACTATCAGTCTGTTAGAGGAAAAAAAAAAATAAAAATAAGAAAAACTAATTTCATCTTAGCTTTACCTAGCAAAATAGACAAAAATCAAAATCGGCTTCAAAGGAGAAAATACTTACAGGTCCCATTATTGTTGCCTGCCAGTGAAACACTACGAAGCACAGAAAACAGTAACATTAACTCTACATATAAAGGTTACAGCGTTAACAAATAAACCTATTGTAGACCGATCGATAGACCTACAGTCGTCTCCAACAGGTCCAGCTGAGCACTGTGCAGGAGGGTCCCTTTGCAAATCTTGAAGCTCCTGAATGTAACACACACACACAAAAGAAAAAAAGCTTAATGATTATGGGGAACCAGGAATGCAAACTTATTCACGCATTTTGAATGAGTATACACCATAACAAAACCTTTTGATGGACAGAATCATGTTGTGTGATATCGTGTTCCCGAGTACCAGGTGTTTATTATAAATATTTAGTGTTCAAGTATCCTGGGTACCAGGTTTTGGAATTTAGGTGTCATCGGTACTGGTTATTCAGCATTCAGGTACACCAGGAGCCACACGGTTACTCGTGTAACCTGAGTGTTTGGTGTATGCATATTAAATAGAGTTTGGAGCTATTTTTAAGCATTCCTTGTGAATGTGGTCTCGGGTATTTGGCATAGAGGTAAACCACCTGCCAGGGCTTCACTGCTCTGATTGATTGGTTCAGATATTTTATGAGAAGAAGAAGAAAAATAAATAGAGTCTTTCAGTATTATGTTTTTAAGCTGCGCTCGTTACACAGGCAGGAATGCAGAAAGTTATTGCACTGACTGTAAAGTGAAAGTCAACTACATGGCCTACTGTACTAACTATACTACCTACTATAAGGCCAGCTCTCGATCTTGCTCAGGGATTTCTTACTCTAGAGGCGAATTCCCTCCACATTTAATGTCCGTTCAAGTCATTACTGATTTTGACAGGAAGATACTGATTCATTTTTAGAGTTATATGGCGTATAACTCTTATAATATTCCAGAATGAATGTCAGCCAGGTTATTCTCAGAAAATTTACAGGACTGGTATTAGTTTCTAGATACACTATATGGCCAAAGGTATGTGGACACCTGACCAACACATCCCTATGTGCTCATTCCGAAGCTATGAGCATTAACATGGAGTTGTTTGCTGTTATAATAACCTCCCCTCTACTGGGAAAGCTTTCCACTTGATTCTGGAGTGTGGCTGTGGGGATTTGTGCTCATTCAGATACATGAGCATTAGTGCAGTCAGGCGCTGACATCGGGTGAGAAATGCAGTCGGTGTTCCAGTTCATCCCAAAAGTGCTCAGTGAAGATGAGGTCAAAACATGGCAAACCATGTCTTTATGGATCCCGCATTGTGCACAGGCGCATTGTCATGCTGGAGAAGGTTTGGGACTCTTAGTTCCAGTGAAGGGAAATTGTAATATTACGGCATACAGAGACATCCAGTACAACTTTGTGGCAATGATTTGGAGAAGGAACACATATGAATGTAATGGTCAGGTGTCTACAAACGTAGTCATTCAAGGGATTTTCGTTAGAGGTCGTCCGATTGATAGGCACCTTGCAGTTTCAGCAAAAGGTTATTGGTAAAAATCCACGCCGATAGTTTTTCCCGGTTGCATCCGTTGCAGGAGCGACTCAGAAAGGCGGCTGTGGCTCAGGTGGTAGAGCGGGTTGTCCATTAATCGTAGTGTTGGCGGTTCGATTCCTGGCCCACATGACTCCACATACCGAAGTGTCCTTGGGCAAGACACTGAACCCCAAGTTGCTCCCGATGGCAAGTTAGTGCCATGCATGGCAGCTCTGCTACCACTGGTGTGTGTGTGTGTGTGTGTGAATGGGTGAATGAGACATGGTGTAAAGCGCTTTGGATAAAAGAGTTACATAAGTGCACCATTTACCATTTGGAAGGGTCCGCTGGCATTATACGGTACGAGAGCGGCCTCTAGAGGTGAAATAAAAACTATGACAAATTGTGTTGTTTTATTTGAAGTGTTTTTCGATTCATTTTGGATGTCTCTATTTTTTTGTTATTCTGGAGTGTCACTTTTTTCCGGTTTGGATGTACGTACATCTTTTATTTAATTTAATATTTATTAACAGTTCATATATATTAAAATTTTGTTCATTTTAAAAAAGTACAGTACATTTTCATGCTACAGTCAGTACTGTTTAGTTTTGTAATAAAGCTCAGCAATGTTTTATTGCGAGTGTTGTGATTTAATTCAGTATCAATGTTAAAAACTATCGGTTGATTAACCGGTTATCGGCAGGTAGCTCCCAACTTAGTTATCGGTATAGCCTCTGGTATGCTTCGTTTTTTTCACGGGTATGCTAGCGTATGTGCACAGTTGTATGCATAGCCTTTCAAAGTATACTCCATTTGACATGTACACATACACAGGCGGTCGGCGTATGCGCATTATGACAACCTGCACACTACCCCTCCTGGCCTAGAGTTAGTACAAAGCAGTAAAGCAGGTCTTTTGGTGTGAAGGACAACGAAGAAGAATCACAACCACACAAAGAACAAAGCTTGGGCAATCTCTCGCCATGATTAGCACCCATATACAAACCCTTATACTCTTTAAGGCTAGAATTATACAAACGCAGGTACTTTCTAACCTGCACTCGTTTCCGTTTATTCAGTTTTTTTTCTTCGACTACCTTGAGAATCAACGGCCTTGGGTCACTGTTGCCACCTTGTGGAACAACTAAATAGTGCAAAAGAATTAAATGCGCATGTGCGACCAGTGAGAAAAATCGGGCAGCGCACATACAGTATGTTCCTAGTGTATGTGTAAAAAGTGAAGCATACTTTCTGTTTATCTGTAAAATCCACTATCAGTCGACCTCTAGTCTAGTTATCACACTGCGCTTAAACCCAGGTTATCACTCTAAACCCCGCTTTTAATACCGGATAGAGGAAGGTTTCACACTTGAAATTTAGCACCACATTTTACCCGGGGTAATGAAACCCTGCTCCGAAGCAGGATAAGCACCGCTTTTGCGGTGTAAACCCAACACTGTGTACATTGTGAAATGATGCAGTGTTAGAAACTGAACAGTGCGGGCTCCATATCAGGTGTTTAGAAATTGCTAACCCCAATAAAGCATGAAACAAGATAACCCATGAATCTGTTTACCCCGGGGTTTAGAATGACCCAGGGTTAACTATTTCAAGTGTGGAAAGCTGAGTCTAATAAAGCCGGGAGTCGTGTACTGTATACTGTGCATACCATCAAACTATTCAATACTGAATGACTGGTATTGTAGTGATGTGTCGTTCATTTCGAACGAATCTTTAATATGACTTGGTAACAACGAGTTGTCTCAGAGAGTGATTCGTTCATTTGTGACCACACATGTGCAGCAATATCCCCACAGGTTCTGTACTGTACACAGAAATGATTCGTTCAGCTCTCGAGTCGTTCATTCATCACGTCACAGCTCCACCGCATTCAGCATTTGGGGCGGTCACATGACGAACGAACAACTCGAAC